>NC_061119.1:174598825-174733907 GCF_002878395.1 Capsicum annuum
GCTGACGACCTTCATGATAGGGCGTCAGCTATGATTTTTCAGCAACTAGGAATTTATTTCATAAGGGTATTTTGTTCATTTCCTTCACCTTCCATGACTTATAACCCTAAAGAGGCATAATTTTTCCCTTTTTTTATTTAGTTAAGCATCTCAAAAACCCTCTCTTACGCTCTCAACCACAAGATTAGGGTTTCCATCAAACTCATCTCTCAAAATCAAGATTCAAGCGTTTTGCCAAGATAATTGAGAATTAAGTTTTCCAATCCAAGAACTCTCGAGGAAATCATCAAGGTTTCCTTTCTAAGGTATGCGTAGTGTTCATATATGGATCCAATCCCTTCATAGAACTCAAGAACCATCTTTTAAGTATTATTTTGTAAAGTTTTTGTGGTTATACGAGTATGTACATGTTAACAATTGTTGTTTAAGTTTCAATGTGATGTCTAAAGGTGTTTTCATGGAATATATATGTTTGTTAATTGAAAACCATGAAGTTAAGGTGGTTTAATATGGTGCAAGTATGAAACTCACCTATGCCTTAAAGAATGCATGCGAGGTGTTTGATAAAATTCTTAGGACGCTAGAAATTCATGTTTTTATAGTACTATGATGTCTAAATGACAGTCCATGTTAGCTATATACTTCAATATAAATCCCATGCTTTTCAGGTGTTGCTATTGTAGTGGTATGAGACATGTAAGATAATGGAGATATACAATATGTACATGAAATATATCCATGCACTCCCTACAATGTTTAAGATATTGAATAACTATATGAAATATGACATCCCCTACTTATGATATTATGCTTTGTGGACTCAAATATTGAGATCAAGTTATGTCAGATATGTTAGTTTCCTTCTATCGAGTCCTGGGGGTATTTGTACATAAAAAAAATAGTTGTGTGCCTACAGACATGTCATGCTGTCACGATAATCTCATTCAAGATATAATCTATAGAGCTTAGTCAATCATGTGACTCAGGAAAATCTCAAAAGTCTCATAATCTCAGTTAACTCTCAGATAATAGAACTACTCTGTCAGTCAACGGAAGTCAGTTAATCTGTCCATGTACAGTCAATTTAATCATGCTTAGTTTCTTCAGATGGGAGTAGAAGTTAGCACCGAGTGAACCCAAGAATGGGAACTCACTTACCAATTTAGGGTGTAATTCTTAGCAGTCAACCTTGTGTTCCAAAACTACGTAGCTAGACTAGGTTGAGACATCTTAGCGTATCAGATTAGGATTGATGAGGTAGCTTAACCTGTCAGTTTAGGGTTCCCAATATTCGCCTTGCAAATACCTACCAGCTAAGGGTCACCCACAACTGTCCTTACCAGTGGCGCGGTATTTACACCCCTCCATCTGGGCAGAGATTGGACCCCAACTTAGCTATATGCATTATTGGGGCATGTCGGTTAAAAACCTACCTCCCACAATTTCAGAATCAATCTCAATAAAAGAACTCAGATAGGCCCATTAGATTCAGGATTGTTCGATACAGTCGCGCATATTATCAGAATTTCAGTATCAGTCATGTTAGCCATAAGTAAACCTTGTATTAGCATACAGGACTAGCTATCATGCACCTACGATTTCAGATACTATGTATGTATGTTTGCACTCTTACGTTTATATCAGTCAAACAGTTAGCATTGTTCATGCATGTAAATCTTTTTTATATTAGCCTACCTCACTCGTATACTCAGTACATTTCCTCATACTGACGCATTTCCGCTATGGTTCTTTCTTTTCATATTACACCATAGGTTTAGAGACACGATCTCCAGATCAGTAGTAAAAGTAGCATTTCCAGTCACAGAGATTCAGTGAGTCCTCTTCATTCGAGGACGATATGATTTGATTTATTCATTATTATTTTAGCCAGTTATTAGTTTACGGAGTTAGTTTGAGGTATGTTCCTTCAACTCCTTATTTAGACAGTACTTAGAGGCTTTTAGATTGAGTATTCAAACTTATGTTAAGATTTGATTCAGTTTTCAGTTGTTTTGTGTATCTTTCATCCATATGGATATTATGTTTTGATAGGTTCTTTATTTAGTTGAACCTTATGGCCTACATGTTTATGCTTTCTGCATTAATTATATTATATATTTCAATGTATAGGTATAGATATCAGTCTTGGGTTAGCTTTTGATCCTTTGGGGTCATAAGCACCGTGTAGCATTCTGGTTTAAAAAAATCAAGGTGATACAGAAGTCTTTCTTTTACACTCCGTAAGAGCCCCCTTCATTAAGGGTATTTTAGTCTTTGATTGTAATAACTATAAATAGACAATTAGGCTTCTATTTTTCACAAGTTGTTGAATTATATTGAAGAATATTTTCTTCTCTTAAGAGTGAGTATTTTAATGTAGGACTTGGAAAAGTCATTATATCTAGGGTTAGCTTGAGTGGGGATTCACTTGATCAGCTTGGGAGTAGAAACTAGCACCAAATAAACCCAAGGATAGGAACTCACCTACCAGTTTAGGGTGTGATTCTTAGCAGTCATCCTTTTGTTCCAGAACTACGTAGCCAGCATAGGTTGAGACATCTTATCCTACCAGATTAGGGTTTATGTGGTGGCTTATCCTTTTAGTTTAGGGTTCTCACTTTTCTCCTTTTGAATTCCTTCTAGCTAAGGGTCACCTACAACTATCCTTACCTGTGGCACAGTATTGGCACCCCTCCAGTCGGAGAAGAGATTGGACCCTTACTTAGCTATATGTGTTATTGGGGCATGTCAGTTAAACAACTAACTCCCACAATTTTAGAATCAGCCTTAGTAAAAGAACCCAGATAGTTCTATCAGATTCAGGATTGTTAGATACAGCCGCCCATGTTATCAAAATTTCAGTATCAATCATGTAAGCCATCAATAAACCCTGTATTAGCATATAGGACAAGCTATCATGCACCCACAATTTTAGTTACTATGTATCCATATTTGTACTCTTATGTTCATATCAGTCAGACATTTAGTATTGTTTATGCATATAAACCCTGTTTATATTTAGCATACCTCACTCGTACACTCAGTACATTTCCTCGTACTGACGCATTTACGCTATGGTGATTTCTTTTCATATTACACCATAGTTTCAGAGACACGAGCTCTAGATCAGTAGTAGCAGCAGCATTTCTAGTCGTAGAGATTCAGTAAGTCCTCTTCATTTAAGGACAATATGATTTGATTTATTCATTATTATTTTAGCCAGTTATCAGTTTATGGAGTTAGTTGGAGACATGTTCCTTCAACTCCCTATTTAGAAAGTACTTAGAGGCTTTCAGATTTAGTATTTAGACTTATGTTTAGATTTGATTCAGTTTTTAGATGTTTTGGGAATCTTTCACCCATTTGGATATTATGTTTTGACAGATTCTGTATTCAGGTGAACCTTATGGGCTAAATGTTTATGTTGTCCGCATTAATTACGTTATATATTATAGTGTAAAGGAACAAATATTAGTCATGGGTTAGCTTGTGATCTTTTGGGGTCATAAGCACCGTGTTGTATTCCAGTTCAAAAAATTGGGGTGTTAAAAACTTAGTATCAGAGCCTAAGGTTCAATAGAGTCCTAGGAAGTCTAAAAGCCACATCTAGTAGAGTCCTGTACATGGGTTTGTTGCGCGCCACATTTATGTACAGGAGGTTATGAGATGTTTTAGGAACAATTATCTTTCTTCAGTATTCACGTAGTGCTGGTAAACATAATTTCAAGTCAGTCTCTCAATCTAATCCGCTCTTCTCTTATTTTAGAAAGATGCCTCCAAAGAGAAAAAATCATCCATCTCCTCAGCCCGAAGATCTTTTGGGAGAACATGTTTCTCATGTAGATTTTAGGACCGCATTTACCGCTCTTGCTCAGTCTGTAGCTGCCCAGAATAAACGACTAGCATTTGTTCTGGCCAACCTAGTGGCTAATTCAGCCGCAGCTAGGATTCGGGTTCACCCGAATGAACCCTCCATCCTTCTTTGGGTCTAAGCCAGATGAGGATCCTCAAGAATTCATTGACCAACTCTAGAAGGTCATTGACATCATGGGATTCACTTCTTATAAGAGTGCCGAGTTAGCCATATACCAATTGTAGGATATCGCTCACACTTGGTTCAAGCAGTGGTTAGCAGAAAGGTTAGAGGATACAGGTCCAGTTGAGTGGGAAGAATTTGTCACAGCTTTCTTAGACAGATTCTTTCCCCAAGAGATGAGAGAGGCCATAGTTCTTGAGTTCATCAATCTCAGGTAGGGAAATATGATAGTTAGAGAGTATTCTCTTAGATTTACTTAGCTAGCCAGATATGCCCCTTATGTGGTTACAGACGATAGGGCTAAGATGAGCAAGTTCATGTCAGGGGTGATTAATAGTGTGGTAAATGAGTGTAGGTCTGTGATACTGAACAGTGATATAAATTTAGCCAGGCTCTTGACCCACGCTCAACAGATAGAGAAGCAGAAGGTTAAGACTAGGGAAAGGTAGAAAAAGAGAGCAAGATCAGGCAGTTTTAGTTTTGCTCAACCCAAATCAGAAGGAGGAAATCGTTTGCAGTTTCGTCCTAAGTCAGCATTACCATCCCCTTTCTCCACTAGTGGCCTAGTGCCGAAGTTCAGGGATGACAATAGAGATAAAGCACCCGGCTCTATATCTCAGGGCAGTGTTAGCAGTGCCTGAACAAATACCCTTTGTCAGACTTGTGGTAAGAACCACAAGGGTGTTTGTAGAGCCAGTAGTGATGTCTATTTTGGTTGTAGTAAGCCAGGACACAAGATTAGGGAATGTCCACAGCCAGGCCCTCAGGATCAACAGAATCGTTCCACAGCTCAGTCCAGTCGCCTGAACTAGCAGGGTGCCACTTCCAGTGCTACTAGTAGGCAACGCCCAAATAGACTCTATGCTCTTCAGACCCGACAAGATAAGGAAAATTATCCAAATGTTGTTACTGGTATGTTACAGATTTTCCATGTTCATGTTTATTCTTTGCTAGACCCAGGTGCATCCTTATCTTTTCCCACTCCATACATAGCAGGTGATTTCAGAATTAGTCCCAAAATTTTAGCAGAGCCCTTTTCAGTCTGTACCAGAGTGGGAAAAACCATTATAGCTCAGCGGGTATACAGGAACTACCCAGTTATGATATTTCCGAAATCCACGTCAGTAGATTAGTTGAGTTAGAGATGACTGATTTTTGTGTCATTCTCGGCATAGATTGGCTTCATTCCTGCTCTGCCATAGTCGATTGTAGAAATAGGATAGTTCAGTTTCAGTTTCCGAATGAGCCCGTCCTAGAGTTGAAGGGTAGCACTTGGTCTTTCAGGGGTCAGCTTATTTCCTACCTTTGGGCAAGGAAAATGATTTCTAAGGGGTGTGTGTATCATCTCATGCATGTTAAGGATTCCAGTTATGAATGTCCCAATCTCGAATCAGTCCCAGTGGTTAATGAATATTCAGATGTCTTTCCCGAAGACCTTTCAGGCATTCCTCCCAAAAGAGAAATAGACTTCGGCATAGACCTTCTCCTAGATACTCGGCCTATTTCTATTCCACCATACAGAATGGCACCAGTAGAACTGAATGAACCGAAAGATCAGTTGAAAGATCTCTTAGATAAGGGATTCATCAGGCCCAGTGTATCTCCATGGAGTGCGCCAGTCTTATTCATGCGCAAGAAAGATGGTTCTCTCAGAATGTGTATTGATTACCGTCAGCTCAACAAATTCAAGGTCAAGAACAGGTATCCGCTGCCTAGGATAGATGACTTGTTTGACCAACTTCAGGGTACCAGTTATATCTCAAAGATAGACCTCAGATCAGGCTATCATAAGCTCAGAGTTAGAGAATGTGACATTCCGAAGATAGTTTTTTATACTCGGTATGGTCACTTTGCATTTCTAGTCATGTCCTTTGGTTTTACCAATGCCCCTGCACCTTTAATAGACTTGATGAACTAGGAGTTCAAGCATTACTTAGACACATTCATCATAGTCTTCATAGATGATATTCTGGTATATTCTTGCATAGAGCATGATCATTCAGACCATCTCATAATTGTTCTTCAGACTCTCAGGAATCACCAGGTGTTCACCAAATTCAGTAAGTGCAAATTTTGGCTAAGATCAGTAGCATTCCTTGGCCATATTATTTCCGGTGATGGAATTAGAGTAGATCCTCAAAAAACCAAAGCAGTAAGAAATTTGCCTCACCTTATCTCTTTATCAGATATCAGGAGTTTCTTGGGTTTGGCTGGCTATTACTAGTGATTTGTCAAGGTATTTAATTATATTGCATCTCCTATGTATAGATTGACTCAGAAGAAGGTCAAGTTTCAGTGGTCAGAACCTTGTGTGAAGAGTTTTCAGGAGTTGAAGACTCAACTCACCTCAACTCCAGTTTTTGCACTTCCCGACGGTTCCAATGGATTTGTAGTATATTGTGATGCATCCATAGTAGGTTGAGGTTATGTCCTCATACAGCACGGTAGAGTCATAGCCTACGCCTCCAGACAGTTAAATCTCCATGAGAAGAATTATCCTACTCATAACCTTAAGTTAGCAGCAGTTTTCTTTGCCTTAAAGATTTGAAGGCATTATCTATACGGTGTTCATATAGACATCTTCACAGATGATAAGATCATTCAGTATGTCTTTTCCTAGAAAGATCTCAATCTTTATTAGAGAAGGTGGTTAGAGCTCTTTAAGGATTATGACATGAGTGTCCTTTATCATCTTGGCAAGGCCAATGTAGTGGCCAAAGCAATCAGTAGACTGTTCATGGGTAGTGTTTCCCATGTTGAGGATAGTAAGAAGAAATTAGCTCAGGAGATTCATCAGCTTGCCAGATTAGGCGTTCACTTAGTCGACTCTTCAGAGGGTGGTGTATGTGTTTAGAGTAGTTCAGAGTCATCTCTAGTTTTTAAGGTGAAAGAGAAGAAAAATAGGGATCCTAGCCTTGCCAAGCTAAAAGAGTCAGTTCAGAGTCAGGAAGTAGAGGTTTTCTCCTAAGGGGGAGATGGTGTTCTTCGTTGTCAGGGTCGTCTTTGTGTTCTTGGTGTAGATGACATAAGGCAGAAAATTCTTGCAGAAGTGCATGGTGCGCGATACTACATTCATCCAGGGGATACTAAGATGTACCGTAACTTACGGGAGATCTATTAGAGTAGTGGGATAAAAAGGGACGTTGCAGAGTTTATGGCTAGGTGCTCTACATGTCAGCAGGTTAAGATAGAGCATCAGAAACCTAGTGGTTCCATGCAGAAGTTCACTATTCCTACTTGAAAGTAGGAAAAAGTGAACATGAACTTCATGACAGTTTTTCCTAGAATACTTCATCAGCATGATTCAGCTTGGGTCATTGTAGACAGAATGACCAAGTCAGCTCATTTTTTCCTGTTCATACCTCTTACTCAGTCGACGATTATGCCAAACTCTATATTAGGGAGTTGGTCAGATTACATGGTGTTGCACTATCTATCATCTCAGACAAAGGTACCCAATTTAACTCTTACTTTTGGAAAGCATTCCAAAAGGGTTTTGGTACACAAGTTCATCTCAGTACAACATTTCATCCTTAAACAGATAGTCAAACAGAAAGGACCATTCAGACTTTAGAAGATATGCTAAGAGTGTGTGCAATTGATTTCAAGGGAAGCTGGGATAACCACTTACCTTTTATTGAGTTCGCATACAACAACAGCTATCACTCCAGTATTCAGATGGCTCCATTTGATGCTCTCTATGAAAGGAGATATAGGTCTCCGATCGGTTGGTTCAAAGTTAGTGAGGCCATAGTTTGACTTAGTATTTGATGCCTTAGAGAAAGTTCAGTTGATCAAAGAAAGACTTCGGGATGCTCAGACCCAACAGAAGTCTTATGCGGATGTTTGTAGAAAGGATCTTGAATTTGAGGTCGATGACTATGTCTATCTCAAGATCTCTCCCATGAAGGGAGTGAAGAGATTTGGCAGGAAGGGAAAGCTCAGTCCCCGATATGTTGGTCCCTTCAGGATTCGCAGTCGCTTCAACAAGGTAGCCTCTAAGCTCGAACTGCCTTCAGATCTAGCCTCAGTTCATCCAGTCTTCCATGTCTCTTTGCTCAAGAAATGCATAGGTGACCTAGTAGTTGTAGTACCTATTCAGAGCATTGACATTCAGAATAGCCTCGCTTATGAAGAGATTCCAGTCGAAATCCTCGACTATCAGACTCGTAGGCTGAGGAACAAAGAAGTCCCTCTAGTTAGGGTTCTTTGGTAGAATCAGTCCATGGAGAGAGCTACTTGGGAAGTAGAAGTAGACTTGCGAACCAAGTACCCTCATCTTTTCACTGCTAATTCAGACATAGATCGAGGTAACCATTTTCCTTTAGCTTATTCAGTTACATGTTAAAAATTCCAGTATAAAATTGGTATCAAGGATTAGTGCATAGCTTATCATGCATTCATGAGTTTAGCTTATCATTCATGCATCAGATATGCATGTTTAGTTGGGCTATATTTAGTTTAGAATTCAATTCATTTCGAAAATCACGTGCAAGTTGAGCATGATCAGTGTATGCATCATTTTATCTTTTCTCCCCTCTCAAGCAGTCGTCATTCGAGGATGAATGTTTCCAAGGGAGAGATATTGTAATACACCAAAAAATCAAAACAACTATTAGACCCATGTACCAAGCTCATGCATAGTACATCATGTTCCTTTTATAGTTTTATGACTAGGTTAGACGTATATTAAGTCTTCAAATAACTCCCAGCTATCAGACGAATCAAAACATTCCTTACCGATTAAATTCTTGAGAAGGATATTGGTATAGTCAACTTCAAGCAAGTATATTTGATTATACTTGGATTTTTTGATATTATGACCTATCCACAGATATATAATTGAATTATTTTTCTAACTATACTAATTTAGACTAAATCCGATAACGGAGAAAAGAGTTATTCCTATTTTACTCTATCATGTCAGGCTGGAAACAGTGTGATGACATTCGTGATAGCTTACCACATTTGTGACTCCCTATCACGAAGGCCGCCAGCCTTAGGCAGAAACCAGCTTATAAGTGATGACATTTGTGATAGCTTACAACATTTGTGATGCCCTATCACGAAGGTCATCAGCCTTAGGCAAAAACCAGCTCCTAAGTGATGACATTCGTGATAGCTTACCAAATTTGAGATGCCCTATCACGAAGGTCGTCAGCCTTAGGCAGAAACCAGCTCCTAAGTTACGACATTCGTGATAGATTACCACATGTGATGCCCTATCATGAAGGTCTTCATCCATAGGCAGAAACTAGCTCCTAAGTGACGACATTAGTGACAGCTTACCATGAAGGTCGTCAGCCAAACGCAGAAATCAGCTCCTAAGTGACTACATTCGTGATAGCTTACCACATTTGTGACGCCCTATCACGATGGTCGTCAGCTATGATTTTTCAGCAACTAGGAATTTATTTCATAAGGGTATTTTGGTCATTTCCTTCACCTTCCATGACATATAACCCTAAAGAGGCATAATTTTTCCCTTTTTTTATTTAGTTAAGCATCTCAAAAACCCTCTCTTACGCTCTCAACCACAAGATTAGGGTTTCCAACAAACTCATCTGTCAAAATCAAGATTCAAGCCTTTTACCAAGATAATTGAGAATCAAGTTTCCCAATCCAAGAACTCTCCAGCAAATCATCAAGGTTTCCTTTCTAAGGTATGCGTAGTGTTCATATTTGGATCCAATCCGTTCGTAGAACTCAAGAACCATGTTTTAAATATTGTTTTGTAAACTTTTTGTGGTTATATGAGTATGTACATGTTGACGATTGTTTTTTAAGTTTCAATGTGATGTCTAAAGGTGTTTTCATGGAATATATATGTTTGTTAATTGAATCCCATGAAGTTAAGGTGGTTTAGTATGGTGCAAGTATGAAACTCACCTTTGCCTTAAAGAATACATGCAAGGTGTTTGATAAAATGCTTAGGATGCTAGAAATTCATGTTTGTATAGGTCTATGATGTCTAAATGACAGTCCATGTTAGCTATATACTTTAATATAAATCCCATTCTTTTCAAGTGTTGATATTGTGGTGGTATGAGACATGTAAGATAATGGAGATATACAATATGTACATGAAATATATCCATGCACTCCCTACAATGTTTAAGCTATTGAATAACTATATGAAATATGACATCCCCTACTTATGATATTATGAATTGTGGACTCAAATCTTGTGATCAATTTATGTCACATGCGTCAGTTTTCTTCTATCGAGACCTAGGGGTATTTGTACCCAAAAAAAATAGTTGTGTGCCTACAGACATGTCATGTTTTCATGATAATCTCATTCAAGCTGTAATAGATAGAACTTAGTCAATCATGTGACTCAGGAAAACCTTAGAAGTCTCATGATCTTAGTTAACTCTCAGATAATAGTACTACTCCGTCAGTCAACGGAAGTTAGTTAATCTGTCCATGTATAGTCAGTTGAATCATGCTTAGTTTCTTCAGATGGGAGTAGAAGTTAGCACAGAGTGAACCCAAGGATGGGAACTGACTTACCAGTTTAGGGTGTAATTCTTAGCAATCATCCTTGTGTTCCAGAACTACGCAGCTAGAGTAGGTTGAGATATCTTAGCTTATCAGATTAGGATTGATGAGGTAGCTTAACCTATCAGTTTAAGGTTCCCACCATTCTCCTTTCAAATACCTTCCAGCTAAGGGTCACCAACAATTGTCCTTACCAGTGGCTTGGTATTTACACCCCTCCAGTCTGGGCAGAGATTGGACCCCAACTTAGCTATATGCATTATTGGGGCATGTCGATTAAAAACCTACCTCCCACTGTTTCAGAATCAGTCTCAATAAAAGAACTTAGATAGATCCATTAGATTCAGGATTGTTAGATACAGTCGTGCATGTTATCAGAATTTTAGTATCAGTCATGTTAGCCATAAGTAAACCTTGTATTAGCATACAGGACTAGCTATCATGAACCCACAATTTCAGTTACTATGCATGCATGTTTGCACTCTTACGTTTATATCAGTCAGACAGTTAGCATTGTTCATGCATGTAAATCCTTTTTATATTGGCCTACCTCACTCGTATACTCAGTATATTTCCTCGTACTGACGCATTTGTGCTATGGTGATTTCTTTTCATGTTAGACCATGGGTTCAGAGACACGAGCTCTAGATCAGTAGTAGCAGTAGCATTTCCAGCCATAGAGATTCAGTGTTTCCTCTTCATTTGAGGACAATATGATTTGATTTATTCATTATTATTTTAGCCAGTTATCAGTTTATGGAGTTAGTTTGAGGTATGTTCCTTCAACTCCTTATTCAGAAAGTACTTAGAGGCTTTCAGATTTAGTATTCAAACTTATGTTCAGATTTGATTCAGTTTTAAGTTGTTTTGGGTATCTTTCACCCATATGGATATTAGGTTTTGATAGATTCTTTATTTAGTTGAACCTTATGGCCTATATGTTTATGTTTTCTGCATTAATTATGTTATATATTGCAATATACAGGTATAGATATCAGTCATGGGTTAGGTTTTGATCCTTTGGGGTCATAAGTACCGCGTAGCATTCTAGTTCAAAAAAATCAGGGTGTTACAGAAGTCTTTCTTTTACACTCCGTAAGAGCCCCCTTTATTAAGGGTATTTTAGTCTTTGATTGTAATAACTATAAATAGACAATTAGGCTTCTATTTTTCACAAGTTGTTGAATTATATTGAAGAATATTTTCTTCTCTTAAGAGTGAGTATTTTAATGTAGGACTTGGAAAAGTCATTGTAACTAGGGTTAGCTTGAGTGGGGATTCACTTGAGTTAACAATTCGGCTTAGAAACGTTGGTGCTTTGGGGTGCTTTGAGTCCCTTTTATGTCAATGTAAGAATGTGGTCTTGCCTTTGTGGATTGTAGAGGGTTTTGCTGTTTGAGGCACACCTTGGTTCCTACATTTTGTAATGGTTTATGTCTCACTACTATCCTTTCATTTTATGCAAGTTTTGTGTTTGTAGTTCTTGAATCCATGTGTACTTTGTCTCTTTAGTGTTGTCTCTACTTCATCTACTTTCTCTTAGGATTAATTTGGTTTCATTAGCTTATTCTTATATAATATGGATTATTGATTACCTTGAGAAAATCAACAAAAAACAGTATTGAAAATCGAAAATCTCACAAAAAAGATTTTAACCCATTTTTGTATTTTTTTAGATTTTTAAGAGTTATTTCTACTTTTTCTGTGTGTGTTTTGTTAGTTTCTAGTGCTAGATCCTTGTTCCCTAGCACTAAGAGAGTCTAGATCTAAGTCTTGAGCAAGATCTCGGTTGTTTTGAGCATTCCACCATTGTTGAACTTGAGTTTGAAGCTTTTTGAGGGTGGATTTCGTGTGGTATATTGTGGTGTGGACGTTTTGGACTTGATTTTGTGTTAGTTGTGCTTGTCTTGGCCAAGGGAACCTAGATCTAAAATAAAAGTTGAATTTGGAGGTCATTTGCCTTATGGTCAAACTTGGTCAACTCTTGAATATTCATATTGTTCTTCCTCAATCTTCATATCTTGTTGGAGAAGAATATTCAAAAGTGCTTGTTTGATCTTAAATAGGGAAGAAAGAGAGTGTACTAGCTGTTAAAGGCAATTTCCAAGAAGCTTCCTAGTCTTGCCAAAAGAAGAAAACAACAAATACAAAAGGAATCTTTAAGTACAATTACAAGTACAAGGGGGGACCAATTCATTTCAAAACCATTTTGAAGCTTGAAAAGGCTCCAAAAACCTTGAAAATTCCCCCCGAAACCAAAATCACACTCTCTTGGGATTGAGTTGGCCGAGACATAAAATTGAAGAATCAAGTATTTTGCAAAGTTGATGTACAATCACAAGGTGCCATGTCATCATTTTGGTGAACAACCAATTTTAGCTCAAACTTGGATTTCTTAGTTTCTAATTTTTGTTTCTTTGTTACATTTTGTTGATTCTATCACTAATTAGCAAACTAGTAAATATCTACTAGGTTGATAATTAGTTTAGTGTCCTTTTAATTTGCGTTAACGTCCTTTTGTGCTTTTCTCTTTTTGTAAATCATAGTATCTTGTTGGGTCAAGTCCGAAAGCAATTTTTCTTTGAGTCACCTCAAACAAAAATCTATTCTGGGCAAAAGTAGACTCATCCCTCAATCACTTATCTAGTACAAGTCATATTTTAAACACTTGTGAAATCAAGTGTGAGGTAAGAATTCGAGAGTAAGAGTTGGTGAGGTTATTTTGAACTAACATTGCTTTTTTGATTTTGTTAGTATCTTTTATTAGGTATCATAGACAAAAACGCAATTTCAAATGATTTTTGATAGGCTAGAAATTGAGGTGCCATCAATGAAAGGAGGTGTATCTACTTTCAAAAGAAAGTTGGAATGTGTGAAAGGTCAAAAGAACTCCAATCACTCCACTCCTCAAAACTACCACGCTTTCTCAAGTGATGAAGAGATAAATCAAGGGAGAAGAATTGGCAAACTCCCTTGTGAAGAGAGCATCCGAAAAGAAAAAGTGGGTTGCAGTGACACACTACAAGGTGAAGAAGAATGTACTCAAGAACTTCAAGGTAAAATAGCTAACTCTTACACTTTTGTGCATGTGAATGATGATTGTGTGGCTAGTAGCCCATTGAGTGCGAGTATTAGCTTACCTATTTGTGAGTCTATTAATTCTTTGCCTCTTATTGATGATGTACACATTGTGAGTGTGGATAGACTAGTTGATCCTATTAATGACCGAATTGACTCTTTTTTAAGAGCAATTTATGTTTACCTAGTGCTGAAGCCATTGTGTTGAATGATAGTACATCGTCTATTGATTTTTTGCCTCTTACTGATGATGTACACATTGTGAGTAGGATACACTAGTTGATCCTATTGACGACTAAATTGACTCTTTTTATAAGAACAATTTATGTCCATCTAGTGTTGAAACCATTATGTTGAAAGAAAGTACATTATCTTGTGATAACTATATTGATCAGCTTATATGCGGAATTAGTCCACCACTTCAGGATGTGTGTGAAGTATTTAATGGGTATCAAGTGAGTGATGATGTTGCAAATGTTGATCAAATGAATAAGAGTGAACCCATGAGCTTGCCTTTTAGTAAAGGAGACCCTATGGTTTGTTTTGCTCATAGGGATAATCATATGCTTGAAACATCTTTCAGAATTGATAATGATTTTTCATAGAATGGACTTGCATATTATATATCCTCTTCATGGATAAGTCCTTTTCTCTTTAAGGGCAATATCATATTTGAAGATGATGAGCTGACTCCTAATGAAGCTAGTGGTGAGAATGATGTTGAAGGTATAGCATGTCTTGAAGGCTATAGACTATATACTAACCCACTATGGTGTGACAACATTCCACCAAAACATGGAAATCTCTTCTTGAAAAATGAGAGTACTCTTAAGGGTAAGTAATGTGTAGTCTTGGAAAGGAATGATCAATTGGGCGATGATAATTTTAATTTTCTTGAATTCTTAAGAAACCCAATAAATGATTTCTCCTTGAAAATTGACTGTTGTTGTGATACTCTGTATGATACCCCATCCATGTTTTATGACTATGAGGATGAATTGATTTCTTCTTGTGAAGACTTAAGTAATAATCCCTTTAAATTTGGTGGTGGTATGTGTCTACTTGAGAGTACTTCCATAGAAAGAGAAGGTTTCATTGTTTGGAAATTACTTCTTCTACTAAGTCTGACCTTATTGTTGACAGTACTCATTGTGATGATGTTGAAAATAGTAGTTAGTATATACATAAGGACACCTTAGTTGAAGTTAACTTGAATGATACCTTTCTTCACTCTTTATTTTCTTTTGATAATATGTATGCTATTGTAGAGAGTATATCTTGTAGTTTGGGTGAAGCCTATGGGAAAAAAGAGTGTTATCTAGACCCATGTCTATGGTCACTCTTTCGATTTGACCCTGGTGCTAAACATAGATATGATGATTTTGGCACACCCAATTTATTGCTTGATCTATATGACATGCAAAGTGACATTCTTGAAAACTCGAGGGCAAATGTGTCAGTGTCTCCTTAGGGTAATGCGACTAAATGTTTATCCTTTCTTGACACACTTGTGCTTAAGTTGCATGATTCCCAACTTGTGGAGGCCAATTTTATACATTACTTGAAAGGAATAGGTCATTTGTGCTTAAGTACCTTAAATCCATCCTTGTTTGTTTTATGTGTTATATCTTTTTGGCCAAATGGCATTCTTATAGATAATAGCACCTTGGGTGAGGCCTTCACACTTGATTCCTTTCTATACCACCTATTTTCTTATGATGATGTCCATGCTAGTCTTTGATTTATGTTATATAGAGGTAGGGTCAATGATATATGTGTACAACCTTGGCTTGGTGATATTTGTAGTACTAATGCTAACCCTCATACCATCTGGATTGTGTGCTTTTTTACCTACTCTTTTGTTTTGCAAGGTGTGAATTTATGGTCAAATTCTTTTCAAAGTGGAGAGGATGATATGGATGCAAAGATTACATGATATTTTTCAAAGGACCAAGCTCGGGTTTACAAGTGGATGAAGACCTTTTTGAATAATTTCTAAGTCTTGGGTCAAATTAAAGGGAGAAAAAGGGTCTATGCATTCAAAACCCATCTCTTTCCCTCTCGTTAAGGGAATTTTGGTCTTTTGAAGCCTTTTTTTACACTCCATAAGAGCCCCCTTCAATAAGGGTATTTTAGTCTTTGATTGTAATAACTATAAATAGACAATTAGACTTCTATTTTTCACTAGTTCTTGAATGATATTAAAGAACATTTTCTTCTCTTAAGAGAGAGTATTTTAGTGTAGGGCTTGGAAAATCCATTTTAGTGTAGGACTTGGAAAAGTCATTGTAAATAGGGTTAGCTTGAGTGTGGATTCACTTGAGTTGACAATCCATCTTAGAAATGTTAGTACTTTGGGGGCTTCGAGTCCCTTTTGTGTCAACGTAAGAGTGTGGTGTTACCTTTGACGATTGTAGAGGGTTTTGGTGTTTGATACACACCTTGGTTACTATATTTTGTAAAGGTTTATGTCTCGCTACTATCCTTTCATCTTATTCAAGTTTGGTGTTTGAAGTTTTTTTAATCCATATGTGCTTTGTCTCTTTAGTGTTGTCTCTACTTTACCTCCTTTCTCTTAGGATTAATTATGGTTTCATTAGCTTATTCTTATATCATATCTAGACTTTTCACTGATGCCAAAAGAGGTAAAACTTATTGATCGCATGTGAAGGAAGGGATCTCAAATGAGGAATAGTGAAATGTCTTAACATACTATACATGTTGACGAGGGGAATATGCAAATTCACTTAAATGAGTCATGGTATGTACAGAAAGTAATTGAAGACTGATAAGTAATTGACAACAGGGAACCAGGTCCCTGTGTTGCATGATGGTGATGAAGGAAGTATGATGACAGGGAGAACATTCATCTTCGGGTAGTAATCACACTGATTTAAATGTTTTGAATATGCACTGATGCTCAAAGCAGAATTGGTTAGTTTCACATCATCAAGAAGGGGAAATTACTATATGTAGTTTTGATGATGAGCAGCTAACTACAAGGGACCAGGTCCCTGGATGTATAAGATACAGTACAGCTGGCACGCGTTATCTTCACAATTTTATCCTCTTGTGTAACAAACATGCAAGTGCTATTTTGTACTGATTAGAACAATTGGTCCAATGATCTTTTTTCCTTAATAACCACTCATCTATTAAACTAAAGAGATACCTCTTCATCAAATGGTTTTTGGTAAATACAAAGAGTGAAGAGAGGCTGCCCAAACCCCTTTCAACAACGCTCAAGTTCTTAGCTTTTTATATGAGCTTAAATAGAAATTGTTCTTGAGTAAGTACTGATTTGTAACTAAACTACTCATTCTATAAGAGTAGTGTTTTTGTTTGTTGAGAGAGGTGCTTAGGTAGAGTTGCCTAAGTGTGATACTGATTAGAGTTAATCAGTAGAGTAGGTCCTTGGTAGAGTTACCAAGATGAGCTTTTAGTAGGGTTTCTACAAGCGAAAGGTGCCTAGAGGTACACTAAAATCTAGACTATAATCAGAAGGTTGATTATAGTGGATTTATTAAAGTGCTTGTGAGGGAAACTGATGGGTATTCCCTTCCTGGTTTTCCACGTAAAATTCTTATGTTTTCACCTTCCTATACTGTATTTTTTTCAGCACCTCATTATTGCTTTACTGGACCTGGTCCCTTACTGTGTGGTGCAACCCCAAAGGGTTCTAACATCTACTAATACTGATCATAGCTAGCCGATACATGACCCCTAACTATCTAAAATAAGTAAAAATGAATCGAATTATAATACCAAAACTATAACTAACTTGAGTCCTAGAATAATGAGAACTCATTATCTGCTAGCTAGAAGCTGCGAACTGCTTTATTATGATTTTGTGAGCTACAACTGATTCCTACATTATAAAATAATATGTCCGTATAAATGTATATGTGGTCAGTACTTATGGTATTACTGAGTATACAGGAGTGCATGTAATAAGTAAAACTAATATGTATCCTAAGATTAAAAACATGTATCCTAAATATATACGGGTTCACCATATTCATGAATTAAATTTAAAGTTGTAATATCATAAAGCATAAGTAAAGAAAAATCTAGTAAAGTTAGTGAGTCATTACACTTAATTTCTAAAACCATTATTTTCAAGGGACATTCTCTTAATCGACATAAACTATGCGAGCAACATGAAGTTTGATGTAAACAACCAATTGAAAGGGAATGATATACCTTAACAGGATATAAAGGTATATAAAGGTGATCACCTGTTCATGTCAATTTGGACAAGATAAATAATGATTATACATATCCATTTAGGACAAGCTGAGTAATGAATATCTACGGTGGCACGTAGTTAATTGAACTATTGTATGTTAAACCCTTGTTCTTTAGTGCTAGGTACTACTCCCAAATCATACTATTGCTCGTAAATACATATAAAATTCATCACAAAATAAGCATATGAGTTGTTACGTCTGAAAAATCACAATATGCTTGTGTTTCTATTTAATTATATAAGTTCATATATAATTTCATTCAATCTGAAATCATAAGTCTAAATTTTTTATAAAGTGAGGGAATCATGCATAAATCATATACATTTACCAACTTATGGAGTTTCATGTCAAGAACACTAAAATTTACTTCATGAGATTAACAATACTAGTAAAACCATGAGAAAACTATGAATTTTCTTGCTAAATATTCTTTAATTCATAAAGGAGCATCATAGTTTAAAAATCATGTTAATTGGGTATGAACTCTATTCAACAAATCCATAAATTCATGTGAAAACTAAGTTTTTTACCACAAGGATGAAAGAAAAACCTTTTTCAAACCCTACAAAGCTGGTCTTGTGGATTTCTTAAAGAAAAGCTTAAATTATAGCCTTAAAACTCTTAATTTTTTTAGAGGAAACCCTTATTATGATGTTCTTAATAGTCTAGGAGGAGAGGAAATGATAGATTTTTGTTATGGGATAAGGGAAAATGCTTTAGAATTAGTTGTAGGATCATTTAGAACATAAATGACTAGTTTTCCTTTGAAAACTGATGGAATATGGTATTTTAGCATTGTCGTGATCACTGGCATGGTACGGTCTTTTTGCGAAGCATAACTAGCATACCACGGTCTTAAAATGGAGCATAATATCTGTGTCACTCTCCTATCATAAACCTTTACTAGTTTTCTCACGAAAATGATCATAATGTTTCTCTCTAGAATTGGATTAAGACAATATTAGATGCATTAGAAAAAGGACTCAAACATCTATCATTTGTGGGGTCTTGAGCTCATTAACTCTATATATTCTAGAAGTTATACTCGTCTAAAGTTGACCCTTGAAGGATCAAATACTAAAACACAATCGATAACAAATAGTTTCAACTCAAGTTTGCTCTAAGTGTTTCATTTTACCATGATTCAAATCTAAACCACTTTGCACACTAGTTGAATGTTCATAAAACTTATCTATGAATAAAGTTAATTATTTTAGGCCTATAAACATATGCCAAACAGTTAGAAACAAAGACAGGAGTTTGTCAGTTGTTATATTTATCAGGTGAATTCAACTTATAAATACCTAAATCAAACTAGCCATGAGATTAAAGAGTGGCCATGGATGTAGATCTAGAATTCTAAGATACCATAAAATGTTCATATTTTGTCTTCCTTCTAGCAGGAGAACTTGTACTCATAAAGGATAACCTTTTGAAAAGAGGAATGTCCATCAGCTCCACATGTTGTCTCTATAGGGATACTTATATAACAGTAAAACACTTATTCCTTCATTGCAAGATTACAAGTCTAATATGGAGGATATTCTTGGATCTTAGAGAAATCACATGGATACAACCTGTAAATATTACAACAATATTAGAAACCTAAGAAGAAGTAAGATGAGAGGCTAGAACGAAAGAAATTCCAGATGATTTGAAAGTAGGAGCAACTCAGTTCAATAGAAAAAAATGAATTACATTTTGTTATTTAGTTTTTGTTATAAATAATATTACTAATGAGAAATTGTTGATATTCTAGAATCACTAGATTTCATCTAGGAGAGTAGAATAGATTTAGTTTCCTAGAGCTTTTTTGTTGTGAATATGAGGTCAGGACAACCTATGCACTATTTTATTTTTTATGATATATATATTTCACAAAGTTACTAAATTCAAAATTAAATTAATATGTAATTCAAGTCTATTTTCATCACTTGAAAAAGTAATGATATGGATTTAGTCTATAGACTAAGGTATAATGTCAGTGGTTACAAATAAATAATGGTGCGAGTAGTAAAAATTGCAAGATATAAAGTACGCCTTATTCCTTGAAGCATAAAGGTTTTTCACAAAGTCGTGACATTATTTTATAGATATGTATTCTCCTATGGTGGATGCTATGAGGTTTCTTTCAATATGGCGGTTGCTATGAGGTTTCTTTCAATCTAAAAATAGATAAAAAAAAAAACTTGAATACATATAATAAAAGGCTATAATGTCTATCTAGCAGATGGAATTTATATGAAAATACTTGAAGGATATAAAAGATTTTAAAGTGATTTCATTGAATAGTATGCCAGTGGTTGTGAGATTGCCTAATATAATGACAGGTGGATTTTGATCTCATGAAAATGGTTAAAAAGAATCATATCTTAGTGAAATTAGTGTACTTATGTACCCTGCTATTTTTACACCGGAAATAATATTTTTTTGTTAATATACTGGAAAGACATCAGTTCCCTTTTATGTGGAAATATTTTAGTGAAATCAAATATTGGCTTGAATTTATTATTTCTAATGTATGTTAAATATTGTTTTTAATGTGATTTGACCATTTTCCCTTCTTTGTACTACACGTTGATTTTGGGGTATGGGGATAGTCAAAGTGATTTTTCATGCGATCAGAAATGTTTTTGGTGAGTTTGTAGTTTTTAGAGGCTTTAAAAGCCCTATAATGACTCCGGCTAATATTTGTAGTTTTTAATGTTGGATGGAAATTTGGACAATTTCACTAGGTCTAAAATGTTGAATTTGGGTTAGTACTAAGTTTGGTGCGGATTTGAAACCCTTATATTTCACTTTAATTCTTTATTTGAAGAATTACCTAAGAGGGGTTCGGGAGGGTAATTTGTTGAAAAATAAATTTTTATTTGAAAAATCATCATCGACATTGAGTCTAAACGTAATAAATTGCCTGGTATCATATATCTTTTATTTTTATTGGATCCCAAATGAATCTCAAAGATTCATTTAGAGGCTTTAAAAAGTAGTATTTTTGCTGATATTTGGTGCAAGTGGAGTCCTTCTTCATGAATAAAGGCCGTAACACCCTGGATTTTGATCATTATAAATTTCCTAAGTTTTGAGCTTCTGGACATCAAATGACTTGAGGTTACTTGTTGTATGAAATGGATATGATTTAGTGGGTCTTGGTCATATATTACTTAGTGTGGTTTTGGGTGGTTATTGTCTAGGGTACGAGTGGACACTATATATATCGTATGGAGATATACATGAGAGTGAAGGAATTTCGTATAATTATCAGTGTAAAATGCTCTTTGTGGGTGATCTAAGGTATAGTTTATAGGTACTTATCGTATGGTTGAATATGAGTAGGCCCTATTGGCCATATGTTTGAAAGTGTACGGGTCCGACTTCAGGTCCAGGATTCGAGTAATGGACACCACTTATATGATTGTGTACTATTTGGGAGGTAAATTCGTACCTACTTGCGGGAATTCTTTTAAAGTTTAAGTTGGGAGTATTCTGGATATTTCCCCTCTTAACCCCTTACGAACCCATGACCTAAAATACTATTGGGACTTCATTTACCCTATTATTCTAATCTTAAACACTTAGAAACTCTCTCAAGCTCTTGGATTAAGTAAAGTTTAGGCTTTCATCAAGAGGATCAATTAAGGCTTCCAAAGGGTGATTTCTCTTTGTCTTCCTCATAATCTAAGGTATATCACTCCTCCCTCATTTTTTTGTTAAACTAGATTCATGTTTCAATGGATAGTTTTCATGATATAATATGGGTATTGTTTGGTTTCCAAATTGATGTTGGGGTTTTTGGTTGGAAAATGTTTTTCCCATGTTTTACCTGTGGTTTTTCATATTATAATATTGGATTGAACATTGTGGAATGCATGGCAATGGTAAATGGGTTTAGGGGTACTTTGGATTACCCAAATTGCTTGGTTTTTATTTTGGAAACTATATGCCCTCAACATGTTTGTGAAAATGCCTATGAGAATGTTTTTATTACATAGTTGGACTTTCAATGAAAACTTTGCATGGTATATAATGGTAATGGAACCTAAATAGGTTAAATGGTTAAATGGCTAAATGGTAAAGCCTTGGTGGACATAGATTTGATTTAAAAACCTTATGGGTTACATAAGAATGCCCCAAGCGAATCTAATAATAAAATCTACGGGGTACATGGGAATCCCCTAAGTTATTGGCTAAGGACATTGTTTGCAAGTTATAGTTGGTATGATGATACCACTTCTTATACCCTTGGTTAATAATATATGGAATTAGAGGTTTGGTTGTGTGCTAATGGTTTTAATAAGCCAATAATGGAGGGTTGTGATATCTAATCATGAAGGTGTGAGTCCAATGGACGAACACTGCAAACTCCTATTTGCCAACATAAGGAATGGTCTTGAAACCATTATACTAGTGGGGTACATGATAATCCCCTAAGTTATACTTATATATATATATATATTTCATGGAGGGTGAAGGGTACCCAGGAATCCCCTTCCCGTGTGATATCTCAAGTTCGTACAGCTATACGCATTAGGCCTGTTCAAAGGGTAACACTGGACCCATATAGCTGATGGGTGATTCTAGGACAGTTAAGCTACAAAAACCCATTTTAATGATTTTAAAGGCATACTAAATCCGGTTCCCTTCCCCGATATGGATTATATATATATATATATGTATGTGTGCGTGAATGCATATGGTTATTTACTTGGTTTTAAATGATGGCATTATTTTATCTTTATTTAGAGTGTATGCTAGCATTCACTCACTAACCATCTTTGGGTGTTGTATCCTCATATGGTGCAAGAATCATCCATACTACTTCTCTGGTTTATTGATCGGATTTGAGGATAGCTTAGAGTTTGTTTTAAGTGGTGAGCTTTCATATTTTGGAAGGCTCCATTTCATGTTATGGTCTTGTTTTTATTCTTTGCTTATTTATTAGAGTTTAGTTTTGTCTATGGTCAGGGGCATATCCCGATCGAATATTATTTTGACCTTTGTTAGAGGCTTTGTGAGACTACTATGGGTTGGTATGAGTGATGTCGGCATTGGTGTCAGCATTGGTATTAGTATTGATATTATGGCTAATACTATTTGACTATATTTGATTTGTGATTGTTCCATCTTATTATTCTATGGAATAGTTATGGATTAGTTTATGTTTTGGTGTTAGTTTGGTATTGGATGGTTTGACTCGTTTAGGTTTTTCATGATCATGGACCTATCCTAGAGTCTTTAATGATACATAACTTTATCTTTTTATATGTTTAACATTTATCTAACCCAGGGTATACGTTTGCAGGTTGGATTGGGTATCGGGAGTTGTCTCCGATCCTTGTTGGACTTGGGATTCCCATTATGACAAGACCCTGGTTTAGATCATGTCAAGTTGGTATTAGAGCTTTAGGTTCATGGTCAATTGGGAGTCCACAAGGACATGTTGAGTAAAGTCTTTTTTTAAGGTTGTGTAGCATGCCACACTTATAATGGAGAGGCTACAAGATATCTAGTAATGTTTCTCTTCTTTGTATTTCATTTTCAAGCTTTGAAGTCTAAGTCTTGTAATCTTCTCTAATTTCTATTTTTTCACTTTTTAGATCATGACTCGACGATTTGATCCTAATGATAACTTCTCTATCCCAACTGCAAACAATGTTGATAGTACATACTCTACTCGTGGGATCTAATAATCGATCTAGGGGTCCATTTCAAAATCATTCTAGAGTTTCACCGATTCCCTCTAGTCCTTCTTAGACTACTCAGGCTGATGTGGTAAATGTTGAGTTTTGTCAATCTATTCATATGTTAGCACAGTTGGTAGCTTCTAAGGCTAAGTGTGGTACATCTGCTACTCCATTTTTTAAGACCATAAGGGTGAGCCAATTCATGAGTTTAAATCTTTTGACCATTACTGGTGTTAAGGTGGAGGAGGATCCTCAGGGTTTTCTGGATGAGAATAAAATATTTTTAGGGCATGCATGCCACGACAATGGACGAGGTAGAGTTTGTAGCCTACCAGCTGAAAGATGTGGCACACTAATGGTATGAGGAATGGGATCAAGCAAAGGGTGACACTGATGAGTCATCTCTATGGGATAATTTCGTTACTGCATTTTGGGACCATTTTTTTCCTTAGGAGTTAAGGGACGTGAAACCAAAGGAGTTTGTTAAACTAAAGTATGGGAAGATGTCGGTCAAGGAGTATGCCTTAAAGTTTCACCAGTTGTCTCGGTATGCTCCGGAGATGGTGTCAGATTTGAGGGCCCAAATAAGAAGTTTTCTTTGGGACTGTCTCATAAGTTGATCCTTGAAAGTAAGTTTGCCTTGCTGATCAAGGACATGGATATCTCTAGGTTGGTTGTCTACATGAAATAGGTATAGGAAGAGAAGAAGAAACAGGCTAAAATAGAGGAGAGGTAGGACAAAAAGTTTAGGTTTTCTAAGCAGGGTGGTAGCCAACAGTAGAGTGGAAGGGATGGTGGTAGGTGGACCAAGAAGAAGTGGGGAAACTCTGGGTCTTATTCGATTGCTAGTGCTCCCTACCCAAATCCATTAGGTGATAGAAATTTCCATTATAGCAATAATTTTATAGCATAGGGTGCCTAATTTTAAGCTTGTAGGGATTAGTTTACCCTATTGTGTCCTCCCTGCAGGTTCTGTGGCCGTCTATATCGGGGTTTGTATGATGAGGGAAGAAATAGGTACTTCGGCTATAGTCAGCCAGGCCATACACTTAGAAACTATTTTATTGGTAAGGTTGCCTCTAGGGCAAACAAGATTCTGATTGCTTCATCTTTAGCTCCAATACCAAAGGATTCACCCTCTGGTTCTGGCACTGGTCAAAATCATCTTTATTCACTCACTACCCAGTAGGAGTCTGAGGCATCACCTGATGTCATTACTAGTATATTTCAACTCTTTTCTCGTGATGTGTATTGTTTACTTGATTCGCAATTCACTCTTTCTTATGTGACCCCATTTGTGGCTGTGTACTTTGGTTTTTGTTTGAAATATGTTTTGAACCCTTATATTGTTTCTACCCCGATAGGTGAATCTGTGATTGCTAAAGAGTATATTGACGGGTATTTCTTTATAGTAAAAATTATTTGGTAGATTTGTATGAATTAGATATGTTTGATTTTGACGTCATTTTAGGGATGGATTGGTTGCACTCGTGCTATGCATCCCTAGATTGTCAGACTCGTAGGGTTGTCTTTAAATTTCCTGATGAGCATGTTAGTGAATGGGGGGGTGGTTGCCTAACTCCTAAAGATAGAGTTATATCATATCTTAGAGCGTGGAGATTAAGCTCTAAGGGGCGTCTCTATCACTTGGTCCCGGTTAATGGTTTTAACTTAAAGGGTCCTTCTTTTCATTAGGTTTTGGTAGTGACTGTATTTTATGAGGCCTTCCCTGATGACCTTCCTAGTGTTCCTCCGGATAGGGAGATTGATTTTGGGATTGATCTTGTTTGGTACATTCATCCAATTTCTATTCGACCGTATAGAATGGCTCCGACAGAGTTGAAAGAGCTTAAGGGGCAGTTAAAGGATCTCTTAGATAAGGGTTTTATCTATCATAGTGTGTCTCTATGGGGTGTACCAGTGTTGTTCGTGCATTAAAAGGATGGTTCCCTTCGAATATGTATAAACTACCTGTAGTTGAATAAGGTGATGGTAAAGAATAAGTATCCTCTTACAAATATATATAACTTATCTGATCAGTTGCAGGGTACCAAATTCTTTTCTAAGATTGATCTTTGATCTGGGTATCATCAACTGAAGATTATGGAGGTAGATATCCCTAAGACAGCTTTTCATACTTGGTATGGGCACTTTGAGTTCTTGGTGATTTTTTTTGGGTTAACCAATGCCCAATAGTATTCATGGATTTGATGAATAGGGTCTTTAATCAAATTTTAGTTCTATTTTTCATTGTGTTCATAGATGACATTTTGGTGAACTCAAAGAGTAAGGTGAATCATGCCAATCATCTTTGTGCTGTGTTATGGACTCAGAAAGAACAATAATTGTTTGCCAAGTTCTCTAAATGTGAGTTCTGGTTGAACATTGTCACTTTTCTAGGTCATATTATTTCTAGTAAGGGGATCATGGTAGATTCGCAAAAGGTTGTTGTGGTTAAGAAATGGCCTAGACCCACTACTCTAACCAATATTCAGAGCTTCTTGGGTTTAGTTGTCTACTATAGGAGGTTAGTAGAGAGCTTTTCTTCTGTAGCTACCCCATTAACTAAATTGACTCATTAGAAGGTAATATACCTATGGTCAGGTGCGTGTGAGGATAGTTTAAAAAGGCTGAAAGATAAGCTAACTTCAGCTTTAGTTTTAACTTTACGTAAAGGTATTAAGGGGTTTGTGGTTTATTGTGATGCATCTAGTGTGGGACTCGATTATGTGCTGATACAACATGCTAAAGCGATAGCCTATGCCTTGAGGTAGTTCAAGGTGCGTGAGAGGAATTAACCTAGTCATGAGTTAGAGTTGTTAGTTGTGGTGTTTGTATTGAAAATTTGGCGGTACTATTTGTATGGAGTGCATGTGGATATCTTTTCTGATCATAAAAACCTACAGTATGTATTTACTCAGAAAGAGCTTAACCTCAGGCAATGGAGATGTCTTGAGCTTCTCAAGGACTATGACATGAGTCTTCACTACAATCCAGGTAAAGCTAATGTTGTTGTTGATACTCTTAGCAAGTTTTCCACGAGGAGTCTAGCCCATGTGGATAAGGAGAAGTGGGAGTTAGTGAAGGACATTCACTGTTTGGCTAACCTTGGAGTTTGTCTCTTGGACTCTATGGATGGTGGTGTGTTTGTTCAGAAAGTGGTACAGTTGTCCCTTAGTGCTGAAAATAAGGAAAAGCAAGTGTTAGATCCTGTGTTGATGATGATCAAGCA
The DNA here is from genome assembly GCF_002878395.1 of Capsicum annuum. Classification (NCBI taxonomy): domain Eukaryota; kingdom Viridiplantae; phylum Streptophyta; class Magnoliopsida; order Solanales; family Solanaceae; genus Capsicum; species Capsicum annuum. The sequence goes on from NC_061119.1 coordinate 174,625,610, forward strand.
TGATATTTGTGGACATAAGGTGATGGCATTAAAGATTAGTAATGATGGTACTTTACGGTACCAAGGGATATTATGTTTTCCCAATGTTGAGGGTTTACAAGAAAGGATCTTGGCTGAGGTATATGAATCACGCTATGTTGTCTATCAGGACCCTAAAAAGGTGTATTGGTGGAATGGTATGAAAAGGGATGTGGCTGATTTTGTGGCCAAATGTATAGTGTGTCAACAAGTGAAAGTTGAGAACATAAGGCCCAAAGGATTGTATCAAGAGATTGAATTGCCTAAATAGAAATGGGAAGTGATCAACATGGATTTCGTTACCAATCTCCCTTGGTCTAGGAATCAATTCGATTTGGTTTGGCTCATTAGAGATATGATGACAAAGTCATCTCACTTTATTCCAGTGAGGACTAACTTCTCGGCTGAGGATTATGCGAGGTTGTATCTTCATGAGATTGTGAAGTTGCTTAGGGTACCTATTTCTATCATCTCTGATCATGGTATACAGTCTACATCTAACTTTTAGCATTCATTTTTGAAAAGGTTTGGGACCAAGGTTAGTTTGAGTACTGCTTCCCACCCGCAATCGGATGGGCAAGTAGAAAAGATTATTCAGATACTAAAAGACATGCTTCGGGCTTGAGTGATTGGCTATGGTGGTAGTTGTGTTTAGCATTTACCTCTTATAGAGTTTTCTTACAATAATAGCTATCACTCTATCATCGGGATGGCTCTTTTTAAGCCTCATATGGTAAAAGGTATAGAATACCTATTAGTTGATTAAAGCTTGGTGAGGCGGATATATTTGGCCTGAATTTAGTTTTCCAAATCATAGAGATGGTGAAGGTGATTCAGGATAGACTTAAGGATGCCAAATGTAGCCAAAAGTCCTATGCAGATATGAGGCGATGAGAGTTAGAGTTTAAGATTAGGGATAGGGTGTTGTTGAAGGTATCTCCCATGTAGGGAGTGATGCAGTTTGGTAAGAAGGGGAAGCTCAGTCCCCAGTATGTTGGTCCTTGTTTGGTCTTGAGAAGGGTTGGTAAGGTTGCATATGAGTTGGAGTTGCCTTCTAGTTTGATCTTCACTCATTCGGTGTTCTATGTTTCAATTTAAAGGAAATGTATGGGTGATCGATCTCAAATTATGACATTATACATATTGGTATTTCGGATTCTTTGTCTTATGAGGAAGTCTCGGTTGAGTTCTTGGATCGTTAGGTTCGTCGGTTGCAGACCAAGGATGTAGCTTCGGTTAAGGTTCTATAGAGAAACCACAAGATTTAAAAGGTTATTTGGGAAGCAAAAGAGGAAATGAGATCCAAGTATTTGTTCCTATTTTTTTCTCTCGAAATTCATGTAGAAGGTGTGTGTTCTTCATCCTAATTTAGTTTTCAAACATTGTTAAAGGAAAGAATAATTTCCTTACATCATTGTTTCCTAACTTATTTGAGAGTTATAATAGGGTTGTTGAGGTTTAAATCATGCTTGCACTACCTTGCTCTATTATTTGAGGATTAATGATACAAGGGGAGGAGAATTGAAACACCCAGGGTTTTGATTCTTAGAAATTTCCTGAGTTTTGAGCTTCTGTGCATCATACGACTTATGGGTAGTGTCTTATTATGTGTACATGGTTTAGGGGGTCTCGTTCATATGTTACTCAGTGTGGTATTTTGTAGTTACTGTCTTGGGTACAAGTGGACACCATTCAAATCGTATGGAGATTATACGAATGACTGAAGACATTTTGTATGATCATCAATGTGTTATATTCTTAGTGGGTGGTGTAGGGTATGGTTTGTGGGTACTTTTCATATGCTTGGATATGAGCAGGTCTTAGTGGTCGTATCTTGGATAGTGTACGGGTTTAACTTGAGGTCTAGGATACGGGTGTTGGGTACCACTCGTATGACTATGTACAGTTTGGGAGGTGAAGTCATACGCACTTGTAGGAATTCTTTTACAGTTCAAAGTTGGGGGTATTCTAAATATTTCCTCTCTTAACCCCTTTTGACCCCACGATCTAAAACACTATTAGGATTTCATTTACCCTATTATTCTAATCTTAAACACTTGAAAAATTTCTCTAAACTCTCTCAAGCTCTTGGGTTAAGCAAAGCCTAAGGTTTTATTAAGAGGATCAATTAGGGCTTCCAAAGGGTGATTTCTCTCTATCTTCCTCATAATCTAAGGCATGCTACTCCTTCCTCATTGTTAGTTCAACTAGATTCATGTTTCAATGGATAGTTTTCATGATCTAATTATAGGTATTGTTTGGTTTCCAAATTGATGTTGGGGGTTTGGTTGGAAAATGTTTTCCCATGTTTTACTTGTATTTTTTCATATTATGATATTGGTTTGAACATTGTGGAATGTGTGGTAATGGTAAATGGGTTTAGGGGTACTTTGGATTCCCCAAATTGCTTGGCTTTGGTTATGGAAACTATATGCCCTCAACATGTTTGTTAATATGCCTATGAGAATGCTTTTATTACATAGTTGGACTTTTATTTAAAACCATGTATGGTGTGTATTGGTAATGAAACTTAAATTGGTTAAATGGTTTTAATGAATAAATGATAAAGCCTTGGTGGCCTTGGCTTTGATTTAAAAACCTTGTGGGGTAAACAGGAATCCCCTAAGTGCATCTAATAATGGAACTTATGGGGTATATGGGAATCCTCTAAGAGATTAGATAGGGACATTTCTTGCAAGCTATAGTCGCTATGACGATACCACTTTTTATATCCTTAGTTAATAATACATGGAATTGGTGGTTTGGTTGTGTTCTAATGGTTTTTATTGGGAAATAATGGCGAGTTGTGATAGTTAATCATGAAGGCATGATTCCAATGGACGGACATGGGAAACTTATGTTTGTAAATATGAGGATTGTTCATGGCGACCCTATACTAGTAGTTACAAGGTAATCCCCTAAGTTATACTTATATATACATATCATGGAGGGTGAAGGGTACACAGGAATTCGCTTCCCCTGTTATATCTCTGGTTTGTATGGATATATGTACTGGGGCCCGTTCACGGGGTAACACTAGACCCATATAGCCCATGGGTGGTTCTACAATGGTTAAGGTATACAAACCAGAGTTAATGATTTTAAAGGCATACAAAACTCGGTTCTCTTTCCTAACATAGATTATATATATATATAAATGGATGTGAATGCATATGGTAATTTAATTGGTTTTATAGGTTGGAATTATTTTATCCTTATCTTGAATGCATGCTAGCGTTCACCCGCTAACCCATCTTTGGGCTCTGTATTCCCATGTAATGCAGGAACCGGCCAAACTACTTCTCCTGCTTAGTGATCAGATTTGAGGACATCTTAGATTTCGATTGAAATGGTGAAATTCCATATTCTAGAAGGCTCCATTTCATTTTATGGTCTAGTCTTCACACTTTTATTATTTATTAGACTTTCGTTTTTGCTATGGTCGGGGGTATGTTCCGACCGGATAGTATTTTGACTTCGGTTTGAGGCTTTGTGAGACTACTCTGGGCTTGTATGGGCAGTGTCTACATTGTTGTCATACTTGGCATTGGAATTGGTATTATGGTTGATACTATTTAGCTATATTTTGTTTGTGATTGTTCCATCTTATTATGCTATGGAATGGTTGTGGATTGGTTTACGTTATGGTTGTTGGTTCGGTATTGGATGGTTTGACTCGTTTAGGTTGGTCATGGTAGTAGATCTATCCCAGAGTCTTGAATGACACATAACTCTTTCTTGTTAAATTTTTAGAATTTATCCGTCTTTGGGTATGTGTTTAGAGGTTGGATTGGATATCGAGAGTGGTCTCCAGTTCTCGTTGGACTTGGGATGTCCATTATGCAAAGGCCCTGGTTCAGGTTGTGTGAAGAGCCGTAGGATGCAAACATGGAAAAGTAATTAATCCTTCATTGTGATTGCGATGGCGGTGGCCCCAATCGCAAAGTGTAATCAAGTCAAGTCAGATATCTACCCTTCCTTTCAAAAGCAACATGGTTGTCACGAATGAAATTATTTGGGTCATGGACCTTCGCAAATATGAAGACCCAACCATGAATGAGAAGTCCAATTAATTATTAATTATGAGGAACTATTCACGAAACAGTATTAATACCCCACTTTCACAAATTTGTTCTATTTTTTGTTCGCTAAGGTTTGAGAAAGGTTATTTTAGAGGGTTTCTTCATCATTTTTTTGTTTGTAACCTCTAAAGTCATATCTTTCTTAATTCCCACTAATTACATATTTAAAAACATCAATTAATGACGATTTTAAAATGGATATTTTGAGATTTTATCTGTAAAACTTAAAAATGATTTTCCTTTGATTTTGACCTTATTTTTAACTCATATTTGCGTGTGTTTTCAATTGTAGATTCCTTTATCTTTGGAGAATGTATTTCTAAAATAAAATTTTGATTCCATCTTTTTCATTTTAAATTTATTTTTCAAACACATTTTAAACCCAAATTAAATATGGAAAATATGGATATCATTGGTTTTTTTTAATGTGTAGATGTTATATTTGAATGTTGTAGTTGATTTTGAGGTCCTTTGAAAGGGTAAGGCTCCATGATGAAGGAATTTACGCTTGGAGTTTTCATTTTGAGATTGATTATAACTTAACTTTCTTCAGACTGGCTCTATAGTTAATGAATAAGTAAAGCATGCTATGGGTGAGGGAAAATTATTATGGAGTGCAATTTTTGAGTTATTCTATATTCTGTGATGTCCATGGGGGGCTTATTTCTATTGTTGTTGGCTTATGATATTATATTCTTTGTGTTTCCCTGTGTGTGGGATTTATTTGACATCATTGACTTTGTATGTGCATTAAATGGTCTTATTTGTTAATGTGATGCCCATACCGGGAGTTAGATAGATATTATAGGACTTATTGAGCACTGTTTGCTTTTATCATGATAGAAATGTTGAGTTATAGGATAATATGATATTAATGATGCCAGACAAGCATGTTTATTCCAATGGTGCACAACTAGAACTGATATTATGATTATTGACATATTAAATTAATTTCTAAGCTCACTTGTATACGTATGGAATGGATTGAATATCTTCACATTGATTTGATTAGGAGCATTATATCCTCATTGTGTATATACACATTCATGAGATGTTGGTACCATTGAGGAACATTAATTTTTAAATAAAAATGAGACATTTCAAAATGTCTAGATTGAAAGATGTGTCTGCCGAGTAGATTGGGAAATGAGATGGCGATTGGGAGAAATTTGACATAGTATACGGATTATGAACCAACCATGGACATATTTTTGAGGCACTGAGGTTTGATAAGTGTATACCAAAAGTCAAGTGATAACTTTTTACTATTAACTTCAATATCCATTGCATAACATTATATTTGGATAGTATGCATTGCTTTTATGTGATATTTGTCATGTATTTAGCCTCTATCTATACTTGAATACCTACTTGTACTTGTGTTGTTATATATATATATATATATATACGTATGTATGTATGTGTGTGTGTATGTATATGAGAACTATTAGTAGAGACGATGTGAGCTACCATTTGGAGACTTTTCTTCTTGTATGTCGCATGCTCATAGTATTTTCTTTCCCATCTTATTTCTCAGTTTGCTCAATAGGCCTACGATATATACTGAGTAAAAATGGAATGTACTCACTCCTAAAATACCCTTTCGGTAGAGATCCTAGTTTGAGTACCACAGCTGGTGGCTGATCTCTGTGCGGAGATTCCAAACTTTCGAGGTACTAATGTGCTCTAAAGTTCAAGGCTGATTTGAACGTTATATATCTTTATTTTTCTTTACTTATGACTAAGAGATAGATCGTGTTTGTTCAGTATTTGGATGGTTGTTTAGATGCTCTAACTTATGTCATCAGATTTTTAGATTTGTTATATTTTCTTCAAACTTCTGCTATATTTTTACTTGTACTGGCCTAACTTTACTCTAAAAGTCTCACAAAATCTACATTTACTTTAAATTATTTGTTTCTTTTCTGTTTTAGGTTTTTGACTTACTTATCTAGGCTAGTCCATGATAAATGCCATCATTACCTGACTTTCTAGATTGTAACAAATTGGTATCAAAGCGCTAGGTTCACTTCATAAGTGTAAGAGCAAGATGTCTGGTAGATTCTCATGGATTAGTACGTAGACATTTGTATCTATCTTCGAGATGCTCTAAGATATTTTAAGGAAAAACTCCTCTAGTTTGATTCCTGTCTTGCAGATTGATCATACTCTACGTTTTAAACTTGTATTCTATTATTTTGAACATATGGTGAGAACTATGTATGGATATACTAGGGATATTAAGCTGACATTCGATAAGGGATCCCTAATATGAGGATAAGGCAGGGGTCATAGTCGACCCAGAGGTAAAGGATGAGCACGAGGTGCTGCCCTAGCTAGAGGATGTACTACGGAGTCCTCTCTTTAGCCTAAGGTTGTGTATACTAGATATGATTTGTCACAACCCAATTTACGAGTCATGATGGCACCTACTCTATCCCGCCAGTAGGTAACCCAAACCATAGCCCTAAGTTATATGCAATGGGCTAACTTGGTGAAAAATGGCTTAAAAGTCAAAAAATTACAATTTAAGGACTTAAATAGCAATAATAGTCATAAAGATCTAATAGAATAGAAAAACGTGAACCATCCCAAGACTCAGTAATATCGGTACAAGAGCTACTGTAAATGAATTATGAGTACTAAATAGTAAAATACAATCCTTTTTAAAGATGAAAGACTAGACATATATAAATAGATGGGAAAAAGATAACTTCGACCCCAAGAGCTCACCCAAATCTTAAAAATCAACCCTGCATGAGTGCTGAATCAGTGACAGCAACTAGTACTCAAATTTGCACCAAAAAGGTACAAAGGTATAGTATGAGTACCAAAACCACGGTTACTCTACAGGCATCATCGTCTAACTGAGCTATATCATGATATCAATATGATAAGATACAAGATAAAATAGGTTAAGTCAAGGAAAAAAGGAGCAAACCTAGAATAAGCTCCAACCCTGTTGTACATAAATAAATAAATGCATACAAAATAGTAATATAAAAATCACATAACTATCACTACAATATTGGCCTCCATAAGCCAATAAGTGCAGAAAAGTAAATAACTCAACACGGGCCCCCATAAGCCTAGGGGTATAATCAAGGAAACTAAGAAACCAAACAGCCATATATTAAAAAGATTTCATGCCATGACCAAGAAACTATCCGAACCATCCCATATCATACATAATTTCCAATGTCATACTTGAATCAAAACTCATATTATTAATATCTTTATCAAATATCAAACTCGAATCGAAACTCAAATTTTAAAACTGTAACAATGAACCATATCAACATGCCATATCGATAACTGACTCGATAGAAAATACCAATAAACTATAACTATAACCCATTCTCTTTTGTCATACTTATAAGTTGGACCAAGAATCACAACTATAAGTCATATCGGTGCCTACACTCATAAACCATACTGATACTGCAATTGTTATGTCATGCCAATAACCACGACCATAGGCCATGTCAATAGTCATAATCATAAGTTATTTCAATAATCATATCTATAAGCCATTAATCATATCCATAATCTATTAATCATATCTATACGACATACAATTAATCACATAGATATCTATATCATTAAGCATATCGATAAGGCTATGTCATTAATTACATCAATATATATATCATTAAGCTTGTCGATAGGACATATCATTAGTCATATCCAAAAGTCATATCAATAATCATATATATAGGACATTTCATTCATAATATCTATAAGTCATTAATCATTAATCATATTTTGAAGCTATATAAATAATCATATATATAAGCCATATCATTAGCAACACCCGAAATTAACATTAGTCTTCCAATACACAACTAGCATACACATTAAATGTATTCAATCTCCTCAAGTCCACAATCAAACATTAGTAAGGGTATATCATGTGAGAGTGAGTCAATAAGGTTAACACAAGTCTTGGCCTAAGGTGGGTCGAAGAGGCCCACTTCTAATCCCCAAAATCCATTTTCGACAACTTTTACCCTAGACTAGGCTAAGGTATTTTGGTTCATTTCCAGATGTTGAATAAGCCATAAATAGCCCTGAGATAGCAATTTTTCCAAACATAAACAACTAAGTTAATAGACCTAAAATCATAGTAACTAATTCAATTTCCCATTACGTAAGTGACTAAGGACGATTTCACCCTAAACATGAATGACTAAGGCTATTCACCTAACTTATCAACTAAGGCATTTCCATTATAAACATGATCCACGAAGCCAAATTCACCTACGACACGAGAAACTAAGCTAATTACTCCAAATTTAAAATTTTAAGATAGCCTAAATAATTCACCTAGCAAAAATATTCTTATTCATACTTCTAACACCTAAATCCTCATACTACGAGATAGCTCAATATATGAACACGGTAAACCTAGCCTACCTGGATGTTGAAGAAAAGCCCAAAGAATTTGCCAAAACACTAATTTCCCTCTTCAAGAAGCTTATGCAAGGTTCCATACTATCAAAATCATAATCAAATCGTTAAAACTAGAATAATTATATCCATATTTCTCTATTGTGCTTTAGGTCCAAAATTACGTAAAAATCCCATGTGGGGTCGGCTTGTGGAAATAGCATTTTCAAAACCAACACAATGTCCCTCTATACTCAAAGAATCTTTAACCCCAAAATGGGTAAATTCTGCGCTATCATGGTGCTAAAATTAAGCCACAAAACTTTAGGGGATTTGGGATAAAAATGGAGAATTTATGCATAAAATTAATGGAAGCTTATGACAAATTCAATGAAGAATCGCATAAATAAAATTTACCTAAGCTCCAAAATCACCCATAAATGTTTCTTCTAAGCTTCCATACAATTAATGGTTTTAATTTATTGAGAATATGAGAAGGATGGTAAAAATAGGGATAAGTGGGGTATTTTTTCCTAGGAATGCAGATACCACTAAAGGGGAAACTGGCCGCTTTAGCGATCATCGCTAAAGCGCTGGGTATCACTAAAGCGGTACCCATCGTGATGAGTCAAGCTGCTAAAGTATACCATGGGTCTCTTTAACACTAGCCACAAAAGCGCCCTCAGCTAAAGTACCCAAATGACCTCTTTAGAGGTCACACCAGATATCAGGCACTAGTTGGACATTTAGAATTTTTTCAAGTCTCCACCAATCCCTAGGGATGCATTTGAAATCCTATATGCACAAATAAACTATGTTATCCTATAAAATTCAATATCTCAAACTCAATGGTGCAGACAAAATTTTTATCTGATGTTGTTTCAATGAAAAGTGGGCCCCACACCCACTTGCTATTTTTCTTAACTTTTGTCTAATGGCTTGAAATATGTATGGGAGCCTCACAGCCTAAACAAAGGGTCCACCTAACCTAAAATCAATGTCTGGAGCTATTGCAGCTGACAAAATTGTCATATGAGGAAGTTTTCACCCGATAGCAAAATTGAACCAATAATAGCTTTAAAGTAAGGAATTGGCTCTAAAAATAAAATAAACTTCCCATTTAACAAACTGTTAATTCCAACAAGTCCTAAATGACTTGGGGTAGCTTTAGGAAAGCTCTAAACTTAAAAACAAGCATAAATACAAAAAATGACCTCAAGTGTCATTACATGGTTATTATATAGGGATACAAGGCCAGCTTAGGTTCAATAGAGTTTTGTTAATACCCTACTACTTCAAGACTTATTTATTCTGCTATTGACTTACTTGGAGGGGTTCCACTGAGCTTACCTAGTTTTCTCAGAATTTGAGTAGTATTCTACTATTTTCTAGTGTTTACTTATGGTATTCCTACTTTAGGGGTGCAACCTTCATAAGCAAAACCCGTGTGTGGATTGAATGCCTATCAGACATACTATTCATCTAGATGGTTTGGGTAGAGAGATATCTTTTGATGATCAAAAGAGATTTAAGAGGTTTATCCATTTAACTCCACCCCAATTTAATGGAGTGATTGGAAAGGATGCTTATGAGTAAGTTGCATAATATTGGACCTCTTGAGTCTCATCTAGTTACTTATACTACCTATTGGTGAACGAATGTGGCTAAGGATTATGGAGGCTCATAACTAGTTGTAGGCCATTGGGTTGACTTGCTATGACTTGGGCCTAGTTTTTTAGGCTTTCTTAGAGAGGTTTTTGTCATATAGTAAGATAGAATATATGGAATATAAGATGTATCACTTAAAACTAGGCTCTATAACTACTTCTGAATATGAGGCACATTTCTATGCTCTAACCGGGTATTCAGCCACCAATGTTTTAACTGAGTTAGAGAGGATTCATAAGTTTATGAAGAGGTTCCAGGGTCCTTACCAATTGGATACTACATAAATGGTTATTTTAGAACTTTCTTTTGAGTATTATTGAGCATACCTAGTTGACTGAGTCTGTTACCCATGATACTCAAGGAGGTACCAAGAAGGTGTACCATCAGGGAGTTTAGTAGTTACGCCTCCTAGAGAAGAGATTTATCAAGCAGAGGTTCTTATGGTTATCATGGTAGGCCGATTTAGGCTTCTAGGTTGTAGACCTTCCAATTTTGTTGCTTTAGGTAGCCTAGTCTTAGGTCATGCTAGTAGAAGTTCCAATTTCAGCTCTTAGGGCTAGAGCAATCATCCTAGTTTATCTTTACCTACTCGTATTGAGTCATAATATAGAGAATAATTTTTATGTAATAAGGTTGGACATCTAGCCAAGAATTATCCCCAACTTGTGTGTGGACTAAATCATTAGGGTTCTCAATTTCAGTTTTACCCAACTCTAATTTTTATAGTGAGAGGGAATTCACAAAGTGATAGGGGTAGTGCTAGTGGTTCTACAGGTAGAGGAAAAGGAGATTATAGTGGTGGTCATAGGGTTACTTAGTTTGAGCGGGAACATGGTCAGTGTTATGCTAGTGGTCATTGTTAAGGTATACATAGGAGAACCAATAGAGGCTTTTTAAGCAATTATTATGTGTATCATCTCAATTTGCTATTGATTTGTTTCTACATTATTTAACCCCAGGTATACATTCTCCTATGTATATACATATATTTCTTCTATTTTTGATGTTTCATGTGACCATTTTTTATGCATATTCATGTTTCAACCCCTGTAGGAGATTCTTTAATGGTGGATTAGGTATACCTATCTTGTGTGGTTACCTTTACAGGTTGTGAGACTTTGGTAGACTTAATTATCCTTGATATTATTAATGTTGATATTATTTTGGGTATGAATTGTTTATCTCCGTATTAGGATATTTTGGATTATTATGACAAGACCATCGTAGATACGCCAGGTATGCTAAAGTTAGCTTGGAAGGGTATTCCTAATTTGGGTCTAAAAGGAATTACATCTTTTTAACATACTCATCACATGATAGATAGAGGGTGTTAGTCTTATTTGACCTATGTCCATGATACTGGTGTTGCCTTACTACCTCTTATGGATTTTACTTGGGCTTTTTACAAGTTCATGGATGTATTTCCTATAAATTTGACTTGTATGCCTTCAGATCATGATGTTGATTTTTCTATAAATATGGAGCGGCACCAAGCCCATTTCTATCCCTACCTGTAGGATGGCCCTGGCTGAGTTGAAAGAATTAAAAATGTAGTTTCAGGATTTGTTGAGTAAATGTATCTTCTTGGGGTGCTCCTATCTTATTGGTGAAGAAAAAAGATAGTTCTATGTATATGTGTATTAATTATCGGTAATTGAACAAGGTAACATTAAGAACAAATATCCTCTTCCTCTCATTGACGATTTTTTTGACCAGCTTCATGGTTCTTTAGTGTTTTCCAAGATTGATTTGGGATCCGAGTATCACAAGTTAAAGATTAGAGGATTATATGTTCCAAAGATGGTTTTTCAGACTTAATACGGTCATTATGAGTTCTTGGTCATGTCTTTTGGGTTGATCAATTCCCGTGTAGTGTTCTTGGAGTTGATGAACCAGGTATGTCGATCGTATCTCAACTCTTTTTTGATTTTATATATAGATGACATTATAGTTTATTCCAAGAATGAGGTTGATCACACAAAGTATTTAAGGATTGTACTTTAGGGGTTGTGTGAAGAGAAGATGTATGCTAAGTTTTTCAAGTGTGAATTTTTGTTGGATTGTATCACTTTCTTAGATCATGTGGTGACCAAGGATAGTATTATGGTTCATTCATCCAAGATACAAGCAATTTATGATTGGGTTAAACCTACTTCTCCCACCAAGATTTGGAGTTTCATTAGTTTGGTGGGTTATTATCTATATTTTATAGAGGGTTTCTCATCTATTGCGGCTTTTTTAACCATGTTAGCTCAGGAAAATGTAGTTTTTTAGTGGTTTGATGCGTGTGAGAAGTTCTTTCAAAAGCTCAAGGAGTTATTGACTTTGGCCCTATTTTGACTTTACCAAAGAAAATTGTGGGTTTTATAATATTTGGTGATATTTCTGGTGTTAGTTTGGGTGCGGTGCTAATAAGTGAAGACCACGAGTTGTAAGATTAGGCTATGACTCGTGGTGAGGAGTCATCCTAATAACTGACTTAGATGCTTCACTGGAGTGACTACGACTAGCAGCTTTTGACTTATAAGGACACTTGACGAGTTGTGACCACTAAAGAAAAAAACAAGCTATGACAGCAGGCAACGAGTCATTAACAATTCTAACGACTCGTTGCCAGAGGAGTAACCACTGCCAACATAGTTTTCCTTATTTAATTTGGTTAGGTTTCTTTTGTTATTTTGACACTCTATAAATACCTTTGGGGCACTTTTTTTAATAGGTTATGCACTTTTGATATTTTTTCAGGCAAATTGACTTTGTGATATTTTTGTTCTTGGGTTTTTGGTTTTGAATTCAATTGAAGATTTTGGATTTTACTCTTATCGTTATAGTGCAATTCATTCTATGTATTTTACATTAATTATCATGTATTGCTGCATAACCATGAGTGTTTAAATTCCTTAACTAGGGTTGTGTGAACCCTGGCGGATTAACAACATAAGGGAAGTGGGAGATTTATCTAGATTATTGTGACTACATGTATTTTAATCTTCTTCAAATAAATCATCTCCTAAGCTACTATAGAAGCTTGGAAATTGCATTTATTCAAGATCATCCTTACAAGGGAGTTCGATATTAGGAAAAGAAGGTTACAACAGTGATTCAAGGCTATCAACGCACCTCTAATTAACTTGAGACTCTAAATGTGATAGTTATATTGGGGTCAAGGACAAGGGATAGTAAAGGAGATGCCCTGAGACTCAAAAGGTGAAGGATGAAATTTATCAATGCATTTACAAGACAATTGATAATACATATCTTGTTGGACTTTCATATAGTGTAGCGGGATAGGTGAATCAACCACGAGAAACGTATGGAGTTAGAAGCCAAGGGGAACACATTCCTAGTATTTGTCTCCTATTATTTACTACCTCAATCACTTAAGTTCGGTTACATCTTTATGACTCTCAAATCCCCCTATTTACTTTTTTGTACTACCCGCGATTTCATCAAGTTTGAGATATAATTTCATGCATTCCCTATGGTTTGACCCCAACTTGGTTTGGGTTACTATATTTGACATCAATCGCAACAAACTTCTTTGGAGGTTAGTTTTGGCAAACATCAAATTTTGGCGCCGTTGACGGGGAATACGATGTTGAGTTATTGATAAGGTTTGCTGAAGTTTTGGGTTTTATTTTCTATTTTTAGTTGGCTATACATCGGTGTGTTCCTAACACTATGAGTCAAGGCACTCCTTTCTCCCATTGAATCCTAAAATAGATAGACTGCAATAGCCGAATCATACGATGATAGAACCAATACGTGCATGCAATTTAGAAAGGGTTTGGGATGACCCACATGCAGTAACTCCCCCTGCTCTAGGTGATCCATAAAATATTTTTGATAGAAAGATGGAGAAAATGTTAGGAGAAGCTGCTAACTAGATAAGGAAGGCCGAGGTAGCCTGGTTGTCTTAAAAGATAGAGTTAGCTTGACCAATATTGATAGTTTATTGTCGAGTAGTACTCAATGCTAATAGATATAAAGTACAATGTGGAAGAGCTCAAGTGATACCAGCATAGCAGTATCTACTATCGTATGAAGAAAATGAGGATATAGGATATGTTTAGCCTACTGAGACAGGAGTTGTTATTCCTTCTGTGTTTTCCCTAAATGTTAAGATCAATATCACAAGTGCAATGATCCAGTTGTGGAATTTAAAGGGTGTGTTTTCTGAGTTGTCAACAATTAATTCAAACATGCATCTTGCAAATCTTACCGAGATCTGCACTTCGTATACCATTACGAGGGTGGATCAGGAAGCATTGAGATAGAGGTTGTTCTTATTCTCATTGATTGATGAAGCATAATTGTGGTTAGGGGCACTTCCTAGAATATCAATCACGACTTGGAACAAATTGCATTGATAGTTTTTGAACTGCTTCTTTCTAACTATGAGGATACTACAACTAAATGATTAAATTTACAACTTCAGGCAGTTACACACCGAGTCTATGTATGAGGCATAGATTTAGTTCAAAAAAGAGTTAAGCATGGTACCTAATAATCGGATTCAAGGGTATAATTTGCTAGAGATATTCTATAGATCCCTGAATAAAATATCTAGAGCTATGACAGACGAAATATCTGGAGGTGTATTTATGCGTCTGTACTGGGAGATAGCGCAAGAGATGCTAGACAATATCTCTATCACTAATCTAGGATGGCACACTAGGGAGGATAATAGGGGTACTTGTACGTATTTAATTAAAGTTTCTAGTGATTACAGAGCTAGTGATAATTTGGTAGCACAAGAAGTTGCACAACTCAAAATGGAGATTGGGTTTCTTACAAAACAATTTGCAATGATGAATTCTAAAAAGTTGAATGCATTAGAGGAACAGGTTCTGCTTCTAGAGCTTATGAGTCTGATGTGGATAAAAAAGCTAAGTATCAGGATCAAGAAATGGGTGAAAGATATGTTCCACTGAGTGGTTGGGATACCATGTCAAGAATGGAACCAATGTTTTCCAAATTGGTGAAAGGATAATAGAGTCAGGAGAGCTGCCTTTAGGATATTAAGGAAGATATATCTGGATTAACCAAAAATTTGAGTCGCATGCCATTTTGATAAAACAACTAGAGTAGTAGTTTGTCCAAATTTTAGCCATAGTGAATCAGAGGCAACCTGGCACTCTTCTCAGTAATACAGTGCAAAATCTAAAAAATTATAGTCATTGTCATACTATTACCATTTCGAGTGGTAAAACCACCATGGATCCCCCATGCCTACTGTAGAAAATCTAAGGAATAATGGTGATAAGATAGGTGTTGATAATATATTTGTAGCAGAATCTTAAAATTAGATAGGTGTTGAACATATTTGTGATAAGGATAAAGGAAAGGGAAAGTCTGAGGAGCCAGTGCTGAGAACTATTCAAAGACCTCCCCACCTTTTCCTTAAAGGCTAAAAAAGAAACACTGAGAATGTAAATATCTGAAGATCCTATCAATGTTAAAGGAATTATCTATCAATATTCCCCTTGTTGAGGCATTAGAGCAAATGCCTGACTATGCGAAGTTCATGAAAGACTTGGTCACCAAGAAGCGAATGGTAAGTTTTAAGCCCACTAACAATGTGCACCATTATAGTGTTTTTGCCTCTATATCATTAGTAGAGAAGAAGGGGGACCGAGGAGCCTTTACTATATCATGCACTATTAGGTCCTTCAACTTTTTCTTAGGTGTTATATGATCTAGGAGCCAACATCAATCTGAAGTCGCTGGTGGTTTATAAGTTATTGGTATTGGGGGAACCAAAATCTTTGTAGATGAGATTATTGATGGTTGATCGCACGGTGAAGAAAGTACCAATAAAATATAGCTTAAGTCGGATAGTATTCCCAACATTGAGCATCAGCAGAGATTGAATCCTCCTAAGCAGGAGGTTATGAAGAAAGAAATTATCAAGTTTTTAGATGATAGAGTACTTTACCCCATTGCTGATAGCAAGTGGGTTAGCCAAGTTCAGTACGTTCCTAAAAAGACTGTAGTTACAGTAGTGCCCAATGAGAATAATGAACTTTTCCCTGTGAGATAAATTACTGGATGGCGAGTATGTATAGACTATACAAAGATGAATATATGGACTAAAAAGGACAATTTTCCCATGGCGTTTATAGGTCATATGTTAGACAGGTGGTAGGCAGGGGTTGGTATTGTTTTCTTGATAGGTATTTTAGGTACAATCAAATAACTATTGCTCTTAAAGACCAAGAAAAGACGACCTTTACTTGCACCTATGGAGTTTTTGCATTTAAAAGGATGAAATTTGGTCTATACAATACTCCAACCACTTTTCATAGATGTATGATATCGATATTCTCTGACATGGTGGAAGATACTATTGAGGTGTTCATGGATGACTTTTATGTGATTGGAGACTTTTTCGATTACTGTTTGGCCACTTGATCAATGGTCTCTGCAGGTGTGATGAATGCAACTTGGTACTAAATTGGAAGAAGTGTCATTTTATGGTAAAAGAAGTTATTGTACTTGGATACAAGATCTTAAAAAGTGACATTGAGGTAGATAAAGAAAAAATTAAAGTTATTAAGAAGTTGCCACCTCCAGTGTCGGTGAAGGGTATTCAAAGTTTTTAGGCTATACTGGATTTTATATGAGTTTTATCAAGGACTTCTCAAAGATTGCAAATCATATATCCAAGTTTCTTGAGAAATAGGTGAAGTTTTATTTTGATGAGGCATGTCTGAAGTCCTTTGAGTGTCTGAATGAGTGGTTGGTGTTAGCCCCTATCATTGTGTCCCCAAAATGGTATTTACCATTTGAGTTCATGTGTAATGCAAATGATGTGACCTTGGGAGATGTCATAGACCAAAGAAGGATCCTTCTCCCAATTTATTATGCCAGCAAGGCATTGAACCCTGCATAAAAGAACTACACCATTACTTAGCTAGAGTTGCTTGTAGTGGTTCAATCCTCTGCAAAATTTTCAGCCTATTTGATTGGGACTGAGGTCTAGTCTACATTGATCATACAACTTTGATATACCTAATGGAGAAGAAAGATTCAAAGTCGAGATTGATTTGTTAGGTTCTCTTACTGTAAGAGTTTGATTTTGAGATAAAGGACCAGAAGCCACAAAAAATAAGTTGCAGATAACTTGTCTCGACTTGAAAAAGAAGCAGTGCAGAAAGTAGAAGATGGTCTTGAAATTGGTGATACTTTTCTAGATGAGCAGATTTTTGTAGCATTGAAAAGACCTATTCCCATGGTTTGCTAACTTTTCCAATTACCTGGTGAATGATATTATCCCAAAAGACTTGTCCTTCTAGTAGCGAAATATATTTATGCATGAGATAAGGAAGTTTTTCTGGGATGAGCCATACTTATTTAGGATTTGTGAGGATGGCGAGATTCATAGATGCATCTAAGAGGTTGAGATGATGAATATTCTTAAGGCTTGTAATGATTCACCTATTGTTGGTCACCATGGAGGAATCTATATAGCCCATAAGATCTTTCAAGGTGTGTATTATTGGCTTACAAACCACAAGGATGCTTATGAATTTGCAACTTGCCTGTGACCAATGTCAACATTAAGGAATATTTCACGATGCCATGAACTCTACTTGACCCCTATTCTAAAGTTAGAGCTATTTGAGGTATAGGGGATCGACTTCATGGGTCCATTCATGAGCTCCTATGGTATGAATTATATTTTGGTGGTGGTGGAGTATGTATCAAAATGGGTGGAAGCAGTTTCTCTCCATAATAATGAAGGTAGAAGTGTCACCATATTTTTGAAGAAACAAATTTTTTCTCAATTTAGCAGTCCACTTGCAATAGTTAGTGATGGTGAGTCACATTTCTCTAATCTCCTATTCAAGATCCTTCTTGAAAAAAATGGTATGAAGCATAAGGTGGAAACTACTTACCATTCTCAAATGAGCGGCCAGGTTGAGGTCTCCAATAGAGAAATCAAGTCTATATTAGCAAAGACTATGACTGCCAACACGACTGATTGGTCGAGAAAGTTGGATGATGCATTTTGGTCCTACCGTACAACTTACAAGAAACACATACATGCCTCTCCATATCAGTTTGTGTATGGAATGAAATGTCACTTTCCCATTGAACTTTAGTATAAGGCACTATAAGCTCTAAAAAAGCTAAATTTTGAGTGGCATGATATAGCTAAGTTGAGGATGAGCAAGGTGAATGAGTTGGATGAGTTTAAAATCTATTCTTATGAGAGTTATGCTCTATATAAGGAGAAGATGAAGTTATAGCATGAACAAAAAATCAAGAAAAGAGAGTTTAAGCCTGGTGATTTGGTCTTATTGTATAATTTGAGACTTTGCTTGTTTCCTAGCAAGTTAAAGTTTAGGTGGTATGGACCATTCACCATGGTAAGAGTGTTCTCCTATGGTGCTATAGATCTAAATCATGATGGTGAAGCATCATTCAAGGTGAATGGGTAAAGGGTTAAGCATTACATAGGAAACATTGAGGTAGTGAAAGTGATTGATGATTTGAGCCTTGGGAAGTATGAGTAACCAAGGAAATTGCATCATGTTATGAAGTTAAATCAGGTACTACATGGGAGTCAACCTATGGGGTGGTTTGTGAAATCTGAGTATCCAACCTAGCCATGTCGTTGCACGACGTTAAATCAAGCGCTGCGTGGAAGGTAACCCATGTTTTGTACTTATTAATTATAGGGTAAATTGTGTGTTCAGTGTGCAGGGCTAGAGATTGCCAGAATAAACCAGAAAATTTTTCTAGTGCTAGGCCATATGACTCTTCTCATGATTCATAATTATACCTCATGACTCATGACCAATAGTTATACAAAGCTGGGACTCAAGCTGTCCTTAGGTATTTGGTTTAGGGAGTCATCACAACTCATCACCTTGAGTTGTGATTACTAGAAACCCAGATAATGTTCCAGTCATTATGGGGAGAGTCCATGACCCATAGTCAGTGGTTGTGAGTCGCAATGACAACTTGTGACCAGGCCCGACATCGCTAGCCTAGTGGGTCGGCCCAATCTATACACATGTTTTAATTAAGGGAATTTAATCTGAATGATGAAAATTCCTATTTTTGAAAACTGAGATTCCCTCCCATTACCAAAACAATTCCAATCATATTGAATAGGGAAAATATTAAATCTTCCCTAATTCACAAAATTCTCCCAAGGATTTTCATTTTCAAGAACTATGGTTGTACCCAAAATATTTAAAGAGATTCAAAAAGCATTATTCAAGTTAAGTGGTAAGTTACAAATACAAATCTTTGAAAATTAATGTGAAAACACCTCTCGAAGCACGTTAAGTAACGATTTGTGAACGTGCACAAAAGGGTGATGGCACCATGACGAGAAGCTACTCGACCACCAGTGCAAGTAACACAAGAACCCCAAGGAAAAATGATCACCCCAGACTTCGGTATACCACACACCCTTGCTCGGATGAAATAAAGTAGCCGGAACAATGGAGAAGATGTGACCAATGCAAAATCGCTACTTGAAGGGGAAATGCTATTGTAGGAGAACGAGGTGGAATGCTCAAATGCAGCTCAGAAACTTACATTCTCAGATGCACTGCAAGCTATACCACCTATGGAAGAGGATTTAAAGCAGACCAAATCGAATCAAGCCGGTAATCGCCAAGTGCAGGAAGGTATGAAACTTACTTATATCCCTACGATAGTTAAGGATGGTGGAAAATAGTGAAAATAAACCATACAGAGGTTGAGGAGGAGTGTGGTTGGAGGAACACCAAGCTCCAAAGATATGCTGAAGTTTGTCTACAACATTTGGAATTTGGTCACTACACTGCGATTATACTTCCATGATGAAGGTTATTTTGTGTTCTTATTTGATAATCAGGATGACAAGGATGAAATTCTGAAAAATGGGTCATATACGTATAATAACCTTCCTATGGTGTTATGGAATTGCGCAAAGGACTTTTGATTAAAAGATGAGATGCTACGCTTTATGCCGCTATGGGTTGTCCTCCCTGGGCTTCCAATTTACTATTGGGCAGAGGAGAATCTCTATAGAATAGAAAGTTCCATTGGGAAACCTATATGTGTTGATTGATTAACTATGGAGGTTGAAAGAATCTCATACGCTCGGATGCTTATCGAGGTAGATATCACACAAGGGTTGCCTGAGGAGATGTATTGAAAATAAAAATGGTACAATTCATACACAGGCCATAGAATTTGAGTGGGCACCACACTTCTGCCAGGATTATATACATATGGGTCACACAACAGGCAAGTTCAAAGAAGGAACCAAGGAAGTAGAACCACTAAAGATTGTGACTCAACCCAAAGCTAGAAGGAGGAAAGTCCACCCAACATGGCTCCCAAAAGCCATGAATAAAGATCAGGTTTAGAAGGACCTAATTAAATAGATTCATGAGTTTCAAGGAGAAGTAGGACAATAGAAGAATGGAAAAGAAATTAAAGTGAATCATGATGGTTCTTTTCATACATTACAACAAGCTTATCAGAAAAGTCCTATGAGCACAGGATGTGTAATGCAACATTTAAACTCTCAAAGAAAGGATAAAGGATAACCAACTATACCTACTGATAGGACTAGAGCATCTAACCTGATAGGAGGTATATGATATTTAGCTCATGGAACATAATAAGCCCTTTAAACATGAGGAACTATAATCCTTCACATAAATAAATAAGGTAGATGTTATTGGTTGTTTGGAGAAAAAAATACAAGCTACAAATGCAAAAAAAGTTTAGAATTCATTTGGCCAGGAATGAAAGGTATATGCTGACTACCCTGCTATAGAAAATGTAAGGTTATGGGTATATTGGAAATAAGGGAATATGGATGTCACCATCTTGGAAATCTCGGTACAACTAGCGTATTGTGCAGTCTAAGATAAGAACTCCACTTTCATATGTTGGATGACATTTGAACATGGTTTCAATGCACCTGCTGCAAGAAGAACTTTATGGGATCACCTGAGACACATAAGAGCAGTATGCCAAAATCCTTGGGTAGTGCTAGGTGACTTTAATCTTATTTTATCTCATGATGATAGGATAAATGGTGAACCGATTACTCCATAGGAACTGGTAGGCATTCAGCAATGTGTGGATGATGTTAGAATGGAACCTTTGCCTAGTAAGGGTCATAGATACACTTGGTGTAATAAGAGAGATAATCAGAAAGGAATTTATAGTCATATTGAGTGGACATTAGGTAATCATTTATGATTCATGCATTACAACCATGTAAACGCTGAGTATAATGACTTTGGGTGCTCTGACCACACACCTATAGTTCTTATTACTGACCTTACAGTGATGCAGGTGAGAAGACCTTTTAGGTTATTGAATGTAGTGATGCTGCAGGAAGATTTTAAAGCCCGCACAAGATCAATATGGAAACAACATGTCCCAAGCTACAAGATGTATAGTATATGGAGGAAACTATCGAATATAGCTGGTCAAGCCAAGGGGTTGCAGAAGGAAATGAGTGTTGTGGATAAAAGAGTAGATGACTACAAGACCATAACTGAACCAAGTACAGGAAGGGTTGAAGAGTGCCTTATTCAACCAGGAACTCATTGTTGAGGAGAGATAAATACTACACAACATAGAGTACTAGGAGACAATCAATAAGAGGATCCTAAAGCAGAAATCAAGGGCATTCTTGCTTCAACAAGGGGACAGGAACTCAAAGTACTCTTTTGCCTACCTGAAGACAAAAAAAACTAGGAACATGATTTCCTTTATCACCACTAACCCAGAAGTGAAGCTGAAAGGCCTACATCACATCTAACAAGAATTTGTGCACTTTTTCAAATTATTACTTGGACAGGCAGCTGATACATTACAAGGGTTGGACATCACAATAGCCAGAGATGGGGCCTTCTTATCAATTGCACAGCAATAAGAACTCTCAATACCTATAATAGTAATAGATGTGATGAAAGTTGTAAAGGAGCTACCAATTTATAAGAGCCCTGGAATTGATGGATTTAATGCAGAATTCTTCAAAATACACTTGGATATAGTAGGTACTGAGGTTACAGAAGGTATACTACAATTCTTTGAGACTGGTAAACTATTGAAGCGAGTTAATATTACCACTATGACACTGGTTCCAAAAGTTCAAAATCCTTCTTATGTCAAAGAATATAGACCAATTGCCTACTGCACAACAATATACAAGAGAATATCAAAGCTTATCACAAATAAATTGAAGGCTATGATGGATTATATAGTGAGCCCTTCATAGTTAGCTCTTATCAGTGGTGGAAATATCCTTGATAATATAATGATTACATATGAATTATTCAAGGGATACTCTCAAAAAGGGGTGTCACCTAGGTGTACTATAAAGTGGATATAAGCAAGGCATATCACTCAGTGGAGTGGCCTATCTTAAAGATGGTTTTACTGGAGTTTAGATTGCCAACTCAGATGGTCAGCTTGATCATGGAATGTGTGGCAATAGTTCAATATATTTTGCTAATTAATGGAGGAATGACCACAGAATTCCCAGCAAAGAAAGGACTAAGAATAGGGGACCCCATGTACCTTTTGCTTTTTGTCTTAGTGATAGAATATTTACATAGAACTTTGCAGAAACTTAGGCATAACCCCCAATTTAATTACCACCCTAGATGTGACAAGTTGGGTAGTATCCACATATTTTTTGATGATGATCTCCAGATGAGATATAGAGATGATGAGATATCCATAACACTAATGTTTGAAGCCTTTCATTACTTCTTAGTTGTATCTGGTTTGCAAGCAAATATGGAAAAGAGCTCTTTATATATTGTAGAAGTCACTTCAGAGTTTAAACAGTAGATGTTGAGAGAGTTGCAATTAGCACCGGTGACCTTTCTTTCAGGTATTTAGGGGTCCCATTGTCTACTAGAAAACTAACTGTCTCTCAGTATATGCCTTTGATAGAGAGAATGATTGATAAAATCAAATGCTGGTCTTCTAAGATTTTAGTTTACAGTGTTCATTTACAAATGATAAAAAGTGTATTATTTAAGATGCAGACATGTTGGGAACAGATCTTTCTGCTACCCAAGAAGATCACAAATATGGTAACCATAGTGTGCAGACCATTTCTTTGGATAGTAAGTAATAATTGCTCTAGGAAAGCTTTAGTCGCTTGGTCAACTATTTGTCAACCTAAAACTGCAGGAGAGATGAATGTTATAGATGTGAAGTATTGGAATAGAGCTACAATTTGTAAGTTTCTATGCATTGTGGAACATACGCAAGACAAACTATGGGTCAGATGGATCCATAGTGACTATATAAAAGGGCATAGTATAGACACAAAGAGCATTCCAAAGCAAGCTAGATCAATAATGGAGAATGTTCATGATGCAAGGAAGTGGCTATCAGGTACAAGAAGCATCCATCATGAACTGCACCAAATGACTAATCAAAAAAGATTCAGTATCAGGAAGTCTTACCACTATATGAGACCACAATAACAGAAGGTGCCTTGGAAAAAAGTGTCTTTGGTGAAAGGTATGATTCCCATACACCAATTCATTCTCTGGTTGGCTTTACATAACAGACTTGCAACTGTGGATAGAGTTAGTAAATATGGTAGTCAAGTGCAGAAAGAGTGTGTGCTATGTACAACAGCAGAGGAGGAAATATTTGAGCATCTGTTCTTTAAAACAAATTACTCTCAAACTCTTTGGAGCTCCATTCCATATTTGATAGGTTATCAGCAGAGCACAGGGGATTGATAGCATGCCATTCAAAGCCTAGTGCACCTAATGTCCAATAGTAGACCAAGAGCTAGCATACTTGGATTCTACTTAGCAGTAGCAGTATATCACATATGGGCAGAAAAGAATGCTAGAAAATTTACTACCCATAAAAAGGATGTCAGACAAAGAGTAAGAAGCATTCTCATTTAGTTATTTATAGTAGGTCAAACCCTAAGTAAATAGAGAGTTTGTTTAGATAGATTAATAGGTTATCAAATGTAAATTTAGATAACTAGCAGCTAGATTAGAAAATAGATCCAATGTAAGATGGAGCTAAGTCAAAAGTATCTAGCCGATTTGTAATGTTTTTTTGGTTAAATGGAAAAGTTACCTGTTTACCGAAAAAAAGAAAATTAATGGAAAAATCATATGATTGGGATTCTGCAATTATATTTATGTTTAAATATCAAAATCAACCTTTGTTATTGATAAACTTGAACTTAACATGAATATATTAGGGAGTTTATGAATGTAGTATTTGAAATTATGTGGGGTGAAATAAGAGCATGGTTAATATTATCTTGAATCGTAGGGAAGTATATTATTTTGTGGGGTTTAAGTATCAGAATCAATTTTCTAACTATACATATCATAATGGCTACGAGATTCTTAACAATTTGTTGGGTCAACTAAAGAGTCATTATTTGACTCATAACCACTGGTAACATTCTTGGATAGAAGATTGTAGCTTTTTTTAAAATTAGTAATGAGTCGTAGTCAGACTATATGACTCATGATGAGGAGCCATAATGGTTGGAAAGAATAATGCACCAAGAACTTATCTCTAGCCAGACAATGAGTATTGGTGATGAGTCATAGTATGACTTAACAACTCATTAGGAGGATTCATTATCTGACCAGTGGACAATTCCCAGTACCAACCCACGTCACAGTCTCACCACAGGTCATAACTAGAGGTCATAAATAGTACCCTATAGTCATAAGGTGTCTAATTCCTGTAACATAGACATAAAATCTATTGTTTTTCTTCCTTTTTCTTAGGAATTACTAACGTGTATGTTTCAAAAGGTACCTATGGAACCAAAACAAGACTACACCAAGAAACAAACCTCAATAAGAAAGTCCCTCGCCACTACTCTACAGTTGTGGAATGAGTTCACTAATGGCAATAAGTCAAGTAGATCAGTAAAATAATATCCAAAAGAGGGTGTGGTGCATCTATGAAATAAATTACCCTAGGGAGCCAAAGAAGATCACACCACTCAAGACCATGCCTAAGATGAATAATCATAGCACATCACCACCCCTACTCACCATCTTAGTCTGAGGAGGATAGTGAAGATGATGATGATGACATTGAAGGTGATGATGAAGGTAAATCTAGCACTAACGAGGTGAATAAGGAGGAAAATAGTGAATAAAATAATGGGTATAAGGTTGGTAGTGAAGAGAGTTACACCACAGTCAAAATTCATCCATCACGACCACCTCTTACTCTATTTTCCATCCAGCCTACTCTAGTGCCCATTACTGAATGGTGGGGGTACCCTGGAATGCAAGCCATATATGATAATGATATCTCCATAAACCCCTCCAATAGAAAACCATAGAGAGGCATTTATCAAGAGAGTAAGCTGACCACCATAGACATATATGAAATGCCTGTATTTGATGCTATGTTCGAATAGTATAATTTTGAGTGGATGACAAATTCTTCGAGGAAGTATAGCCTATCTTTGTCCAGTAAGCTATATATTGCATACCAAATATAGTTTAAGAGGTTAAATCAATAGAGGTGATTATGGAAGGGTGTTGCCCCATTGGTTGATGTTGTGATTTGAGGTGCTCAAGTGAACATCTCAACTAGGACCATATCAAGGGTCTTACATGGTCTAGAGATCTTACCTTCAGACAATACTATAGAGTTTGACCATAGAGTAGAAGAGATGTAACAAAGAGAAGGTGAAATGGATATGGTTATATGATAATCTTATACATTTCTAGTGGATAGTTGAGCTCATTTCTATAGAATAGGAGAAGGCTTCCTACATAGTTGGACGTGTTGGATGCTTGACATCGATCACAAAGGGCATCCTGAACTTTCAAGCTAAGGCTTGTGGACCATGGTATAGCACAGATTGAGTCTGACCTTCGAGGATAATGTATTGACTCCAGAAAAAGTAGCTCTAGTAGCGGGTATCAATATAGGCTGCGAGATAGATGTAGCCCAATAGATAGTTTGAGAGATCAGATATCGAACAATGAATACAATAGAGTCATGGTTTCCCCTTGTTGTTGTTGTGTTTCTTTTCCTGTCAATTATGGTTTGAATATTGAACTGATATGTCTAGTTTAGTTTAAATGTGTGTTTTATTTTGTGTTATGTTTTGTGTCATGTGTAATTAAGAATAAAATGTGTACCTAAGGCAATTGATGTGTTTAGACTGATTATGTTGAATTTGCTGAAGTTGTTTGAGAAAATGATAGACCTCTTAAAATTTTGACAACTATGTGATATGTGTATGCATGTGACTATTGTGAGTATGGTAATGGCATTAGAATTAGGGATGTAAAAATTGTGGTGATCAATTGCATGAACTGATAGATAGTGACTAGCAATGTGACCCTTTATAATATGTGTATGAGGCCCTACCTAATTCCCTGTTCGTTGTGTATATGGAATCCAAAACTTGCCTGGTTTCTATTTCCTAGGTTGTAGAGTATTCAATTAGGAAATGATCATAGGCTATTTTTGTGATTAGTCCACTTTAGCCTAAATTGACCAACCAAATGAAATATGAATCCCTTGAACCAGATTTTAAGCTGAACAGATCTATTCCTTTTTTACACCAATTCACCTTTCCATTTTAAACTATAATAATCTATTTTGGCCTTGGTCCTCCTAAGATATTGTGCACCTAAACTCAAGAAAATATCCTCAGTTGAGGGTGGACATCACAGGGGGTGCATAGTATAAAGCAAGTATGAAGAAAGGGTGTAGATAAAAGAAAGTGAGTAAGGCTGGGTATGAAAAAAAATAATAACAAAAATCACTCCCTGCCTTAATAAGTAGTAAAAGAATAAAAAAGGGAGAAATAAGGGTGGATTAAAAGAAAAATTAGTGAAATAGTGGACCCTAAAAAAATCATAGTTCTAAGGAGGCTAAGTCACTAAAAATCCCCAAATATACCATACCATCTCCCAAGCCTACGTTAAAATCCTAACAAAGTCCTAGAGTGGTCCTAACCTAACTGTTTAACAACATAGGCAAAGAACATATGGGTAAGCCTATGGCATTCTATATACACTGATTGGAACTTCTTTATGAGTACGAGCATCTCTTGACTGTCCCTGTGTGAATATGTTGATCTAATCGAGTGATAGGGACTTCTTTCACTATAAAGTTGCATGGGTTGCATTGTTAGATTGTGTATCTATTTGGATAATATACTCTGTATATGCCTTGTTGTTCGTTGCTAATTGAATGTAATCACTTGATTCTTGTATGTCACATTTTTTTCTACCTAATCAATATACACAATTGAGTTTTTTAAAAGTTGAAAATACAAGAGGTAATGTGTTTAAGCAAAGATTAATAAGTTGACTGCCTAAAGTGTCTTAGGATTTTCCCTATTAAGCAGCGTTCGTTATTTTTTTGTTTGATGTTTTTTCCTGAGCACATACAAGCCTTTAAAGTTAAGGATGCTGATATACAGTCATTGCATGGCACATTCGATTCTTAAAATGGTGAAATTATGCATTAACTTAGGTCATTTCATTGGATATGATGTGTGTTTTGTATATATTCCAGGTAAATTAGGTCGGAAGTGGTGTTTGTATCATTATGATAAGAAAAAGCTCAAAAAAGTGGTAGTAGTAGTTAGACTACAAGTTGTTAAGTCACCATATGACTCGTAGCCAGACTCGTGAGATTAAATAAGGTAGAAGCTGAGTGAAGGAGCTAAGCAAAGACTGATCATGATTAGTAAGGAATCACTATGATTCGTGGCGTACAACTGTACTGAGAATGGTGGACAAAACTCCTGAAGGTTGATAAAGAGTCTCTTGTGGTAACGAGTGAAAACCATGAGTCGTAAGGATAAGCTATGACTCGTAGTGAGGTGTCATCTAGATAATAGAATCAGATGCCTTAAATGAGGAAATTCACTGGAGTGTCTATGAATATTATCTTATCACTCATAAGGACATTTGATGAGTCATGATCATTGAAAACAAAAACAAGCTACGACAGCAGGCAATAAGTTGTGACCAATCCTAGTGATTCGTTGCCATAGGTGGAACCACTGCCGACATATATTTTCTTATTTGATTTGTTTAGGTTTCTTTTTTTATTTTGACACTCTATGAATATCCTTGGGGCACTTTTGTAATAGGTTATGCACTTTTGATATTTTTTCCCGCATATTGACTTTGTGATATATTTGTTCTTGGGTTTTTGGTTTCATATTCAATTGAAGATCTTGGATAAATTGTCTCCTAAGCTACTTCAAAAACTTGTAAATTGCATGCATTCAAGATCATCCTTACAAGGAAGTTTGAGATTGGGAAAAGGAGTTACGACAGTAATTCGAGGTAATCAACCCTCATCTAATCAACTTAAGACTCAAAAGGTGGTAGTTGTTCTAGGGTCAACGACAAGAGATAGTAAAGGTGACGCCTAAGACTCAAAAGGTGAAGGGTAATATTTATCAATGCATTCATAAGGTGGTTGATAATACATAGCTTCTCAGACTTTACATGTAGAGTAGTCGGATAGGTGAATTGGCCATGAGAAACTTATAGAGTTAGAAGCCAGGGGAACACAGTTCTAGTGTTTGTATCCTATTATTTACAACATCAATCTTTAAAGTCCATTTATGTCTTACTATGACTCTCAAATTTCCCTATTTACTTTTTGACTACCCGTGATTTTATCAAGTTTGAGATATAATTATGTGCATTCCCTATAGGTTCCACTCTAACCTGGTTTGGGTTACTGTATTTGACATCGACCGTAAAATACTTCTTTGGAGGTTACTTTTGGGTTATATCATGGAGTATGAATAAGGATATGGAAGACTTTATAGCTTGTTGCATATGTTGTCAGTACGTGAATGCAAGCACTAAAGACCGAGTTATTTGTTTCAGATACTACCCACGCTTGAGTGAAAGTTGTAGCGAATCACTACGGACTTCATGAGTCAGTTGACCCATACTTCTTGTGGTTTTGGTAATATTTGGGTATTTATTGATCGATTGACCAAATCAATACATTTTGTTCTTATTCAAATTTTTTGTAGCACCAGTAGGTTTGGTCGTATCTATGTTTGTGAGATAGTTCATCTTCATAGGATACCTATGTCTATCATTTCAAACCAAGGCTCAATATTTATTCTAAATTCTAGCAGATTTTTCAAGAGGAGTTAGGTATTCAGGTTGACCTTAGCATAGCTTTCCACCCCTAGATCAACGATCAGTTGGAGCAGAATATTTAGGTTTTGGAGGATGTGTTTCACATATGTGTTATGGACTTTGAATATCAATGGGAGCAATATTTGGCCTTAGCAGATTTTTGTTATAATAATAGACACCACTCGACCATTGAGATGGATATGGTAGACATTATTGATCTCCTATATATTATTTTGTGACTTTAGAGGTTAGACCTCATGGTACTGACTTGCTTTACAATTTTTGGATAGGGGTTAGATGATTCAAGATAGGCTTCCTGTAGCTTAGAGTAGGAAAAAGAGTTATACGGACTATAGGCTTCGTAAGTCTTTCTTCATGTGTCACCTATGAAAGCAGAAACAACATTGATGAAGAAGGGCAATATTAGCCCTAGGTATATCAGGCCATTTTAGACTCTTCGAATAGTTATGAAGGTTGTGTATATGTTGGCCTTACCTCCAGACTTTATGGATACTTATCCAGCTTTTTTTGTTCTTATGCTTTAGTGCAATATTTTGGATAAGAAACGTGCTTTATTAGGATTCAGTTCAATCGGATGACAGATTAACCATTGACCTTTATACAGGAGCCAATATCTATCTTAGCTAGAAAAGTTAGATAGTCACATTATAGAGATATTCCTGTGGTTAAGGTCCAGTGGAGACACCATCCTATTGAGGTTGCTACATGGGAGATTGATGTTACATAGTTTCATGGTACTTTTGATTCTTAAAACCAAAAAATATGCAAGTACATAGGTCCTTGATGTTGGATGTGATGTATTTTTTTGTTTGTGTTGCAGAAAACTAGGTTCTAGAGCACAAGGGGAGAAAGAAAAGTTGAAGTTTGCAGAAGACCACTTACAGAAAAACTTATGGTCTATAAGTGGGACTTACGCCCCTCATAAATACCTTTTTATGTATAAGATATTAAAGTTTTTATTTTTTTGGAGATCTACGGCCCTTCTAGGGGCCATAGGTAGTACCTATGTCTAGTAAGTAGGTCTATAGGTAGTTGCCGACCCAGTTTTCCTTTGTTATTTTGGTTAGAATTCTTAGGGTTTTGATGTATTCTATAAATTCTCTATTGATGTTTTATTATTAGTTTACACACTCTCTATACTTACAATATTATATTGATTTTGAGATACACTTTTGATCTTGGAATACATTGTTCTTGGTTTTTACGATTGGATATTAATTTGAGATTTTGGTTTTCATTCTTAATATATTGTAAGATTATTCAGATGTTTTCTTCTATGAATTCAACTAATGTTCTTGAAAAATGAGCGACTAAACCACCTAAAACTAGGATTGTAGAAACCCTAATAAAATAACGAAGTAAAGGAAGTGAAGAGTCATTCTTGATTAATCTTCTTGCATGTATTACTATCTTATTTGGTTTGATTGCTTTCTTAACAATTGCAGATATTACGAACTTTCATATAGATGATATTTACTGCAAAAGAGAGGTTGATATTAGGAAAGGAAGATCATAATAGTAATTGGAAGTTATCAACCTTCATCCAATTAACTTGAGACCCAAAAGGTAATAGTTAATCTGGGATCCAGGAAAAGGGTTAGTAAGGCAACGCACTAAGACTCAAAAGGTGGTGAGTGAAAATCACCAAAGGCATTCACAAGACGGTTGGTGATACATATCTTGTTAGATTCTATATGTAAGGGATCAACAAAGCTAGAAAAGCACGCTAATTCTGTAGATTTAGGAAGCAAAGGGGAACACGGTCCGAATATTCATCTCATATTGATTTCAACCTAAAGAGATAAACATCTGGTACTACCATTACAATTATCACAAAATCCCTTATTTATTCTCATGCACTTTTCAATCTACTTTAGCAAGTTCTTAATAAAGATTTAGTCGATTCCCTGTGTGTTTTACCCCAACCTTTGATAGTTTATAAATTTTATAGTGATTGTCTTATACTTTCTTAGAAGTATAATCTTGGGCGACATCAAATTTTTAGTGTTATTGTCAACACGGTTATGGGTTGATTGATTGAGATTGTTAAGGTTGTTGGTTTTCATTTTTCTACTATTTTGGAGGCATATGTTAGTGTATTACTAGTACTCGAAGTCAAGGAAATCAATTGATCCTACTTGATATAGTGCCAGAATAGACCTTACATTAGAATCGTAAGATAGAATAATAGGAGCATTGGGTTCATGATGGCCCTAATCTGATTTCACCAGCTCTGTATGGTGTTCAAGAAATAGTCGTGCAGACTGCTACTTGATTATCAGCTGAAGAGAATTCAAGAAAGGATGTTGTGCCTATCGTGCAGCTCAAGAGCAAAGAGTAAGAATGGAAGAAGAGCATCAAGCAGCACTCAACAAAGCTAGAGAAATAGAGCTTAAGCACCCCCAGCTATTCTATACTTGCAAGTGTTTGATGATCCAGAAAAAGATTTAGGCTATGTTAAGCCTAAAGAGATAAGACCTATGATTCCTCCTGAATTGCCCTAATGGGTGAGTTTGATATTATGAGTGCTATGATTTAATTGCTTAATTTGAAAGGTGTATTTACTAGTTTTTTGACTCATAACATAAATATATACATCATAAATTTCATTGGGATTTGCACTTAGTATAATTTATTTGGGGTGAGTGAGGAAGCTTTAACATTAGGTTGTTCCCAATATCTCTTACAGATGAAGCAACATTATGGTTATCGAAACTACATCAAGGGTCCATCACTACTTTGAATGAGTTACGAAAACAATTCTTAGACCAATTATTCTTACCTTCTAGAATTTTGTAGTTGAAATTTTGGGCAATTGCATCTTGAAGTACTGTACAATGCATGGTTAAGGTTTAAGAAAAATCTGATGATTGTGCCCAATCATAGAATTTTGGGGAGGAATATGCTTGAGATATTTTATAGAGCCCTGAATACAAACACCAAAGTTGTTTTTGATACTATTACTGGTGGGGCTTTCATAAGCCTTCGTTGGGAGCTATTTGCAGAGATAATAGGTTGAGTCTCTTATACCAACTGATGGGGGTATACTCGAGAAGTAGAAAAAAAGTCGGCACTTATGCTATTGGTGCTTCTAGTGAACCAGGAGCCCTAAATGATATAGTAGCTCAAGATATTGCATAGCTGAGGATGGAAATTGGGTTACTTACCAAGCAATTTAAAACTATGAATGCCAAGAAAGTAAATGCAGTGGGTGCGGGAGGTAAGTCAGTTATACATGATGAATTTGACTTTGAGAAAGAGGCAAAATACATAGATAGAGAGATTTTGGGTTTTTTAGACAAGGGTCCAATTAGGACTCTTAGAACTCAAGGCAAGGTAATCAAGTTCATAACTATTATGGGGATAAGTATAGGGATCAGAGAAGAGAGAAAGATGGTGACTAGAGGAGAAAGAATGACTATAAAGAGAAAAGTGATGCATTTGTTCTGCCAGATAACTATGATACTGATATGAGGATAGAAGTTGTACTTGCAAATCTGAGGGTTTAGAGAATCAAAAGAGTTACCTTATGGAGATTAATATAGTTATTTCAGAACTAGAATGCATGCTATTGTAATTAAGCTGCTAGAGCACTAGTTTGATCAGATGTCAGCTATATTAAATCAGTATCAATCGGGCACTCTTCCGAGTAATACTATTTAAAATTCATAGAATGACAATCACTATTTAGCCATCACCCCTCGAAGTGGAAAGGATACTATTGATCCCTCTATGCTGGTAGTTTATGAGGTCAAGAATTATATTATTGATATTGATGATACACTTGAAGCTGAAACTAAAAAACTAGTGACTGATGCTGAGACATCACAGAAATTGATGTGTTTTGAGAAAAGAGCTTATACTGAGAAATAAAAGGGTAACGAGGTTGAACTAGTTTTGAGAATATTCCATGACCTCCACCAATTTTTCCTCAAAGGTTAAACAAGAAGAAAGAAGAAGGGAAATATTAGAAATTTATATCTATATTGAAGAAGTTGTCTGTGAATATCTCTTTTGTATAAGTATTGAAGAAGATGCTCAGTTATACAACATTCATGAAGGGCTTAGTTACAAAGAAGCAAATAGTGAGTTTTAGGCCCGTTGATAATGTACACCATTGTAGTGCTATTGTTTCCTAGTCTTTGGTTGAGAAGAAAGAGGACCCTGGAGCTTTCACTATTCCTTTCGCTATTGAGTGCTTAAATTTCGCACGAGCACTATATGACTTGGGAGATAGTATAAATTTGATGTCCTTAGTGGTTTACAAGCAGTTAGGGTTGAGGACTTCTAAACTGGTATCGATATAATTACTAATGACTGATCGGACTGTGAAGAAACCGATTTGTATTTTGTGTGATATTTTGGTAAAGGTAGCATCCTTTATATTCCTAGTAAATTTTGTGATTCTTAATTGTACGGTAAATTTCGATGTTCTTATTATCTTAAAAAGTCCCTTCAAAGCCATGGGTAGGGCATTGGTTATCATGGATATGGGACATTAAATTCAGGCTCAATGATGAAAAATTTAATTTTAATGTAGGACAGCCAATGCGTCAGCCAAAAGATATGAGAGTGGTGTTTAAGATAGATATTATTGATGAAGATGCATTGGCTACACCTATTGAGGAGGGACTTGGTGTAGAGGCTATAGAAATTTTGATCTTGAGCTTTGGTAGTGATGGCATTCATGAGTATGACGAGATATGGAAATCTATTGGGGAGACACCGATCTTGGATTTAAAGTCCCTCTACTGTCACTTGCATTATGCATTTTTAGGGACCAATAATACCTTGTCAGTTATTATTGTGGAAGATTTAATTGATGTACAGGTTGAGGCCTTGATCTCGGTACTGCAGAGGTTTAAAGGGGCCGGTGGTTGGACCACTACAGAAATTATTGGGATTTTACCCAGAATTTGTACTTATAAAATTTAGTTGAAATTTGCGTGTGCACCTATCATTGAACATCAGCGTCATTTTAATCCATCTATGTAGGAGGTGCTAAATAAGAAGATCATCAAGTAGTTAGATACAAGTGCGGTTTACCCTATAGCTAACAGCAATTGGGTAAGCATGGTTCAGTGTATGCCTAAGAAGGGAGGATCACTATGTTTCTAAAAAGAAGAATGTGTTGGTGCCCTTGAGACCAGTTACAAGATGGAGAATTTTTTTGGATTATGCAATGTTGGACACTTGTACGCCAAAGGAACACTTTCTTATGACATTCATGGACCAGATATTAGACCGTCTTACAGGCATAGGATGATATTGTTTTCTTGATGATTATTTAGGGTATAATAATATTTCTACTGCCTCTAACTACCAAGACAAAACTACCTTCAAATGTTCATAAGGTACGTTTGTAATGTTCCCACCACCTTTCAGCATTATATGATATCCATCTTTTCTGATATTTTAGAGGATACTATAGAGGTCTTTATAGATTATTTCTCAACCTTGGGGGACTCTTTTAATGACTATTTATCCCATTTGATTAAAGCACTTCATGGATGTGAGGGATACAACTTGGTGTTAAATTATGAGAAGTGTCATTTTATGGTAAACGAAGGCATAGTCTTGGAGCACAAGATTCTAAATAAGGGTATAGAGGTTGACTAGGAGAAGATTGAAATGATTGAAAAATTGCCTCCACCTATTTCTATCAAAGTATTCAATGATTATATATGCATGCAGGGTTGTACAGGCGGTTCATTAATGACTTCTCTAAAATTGCAAATTCTTTGTGCAAGTTATTGGGGAAAGAGGTGAAGTTTATGTTTGATGATGTTTGTCTCAAGTCCTTTGAGTGCCTAAAATAGAGGTTGATTTATGCCTTAATCATTGTGTCTTCAGATTGGTCTCTTTCATTTAAGGTGATGTGTGATGCCAGTGGTGTATCTTTAGGAGCTGCCCTAGGCTAAAGACATGAGAAAATAAGTCATCCCCTCTACTAATGTCATTGTGCATACTGATCACATAGCTTTGAGGTACCTAATTGCGAACAAGGATGCAATGCCTAGGTTGATTTGATAGGTTCTATTGTTGTAGGAATTTGATTTTAAGGTCAAGGATCGAAAAGGTATGGGAAATCAGGTTGTAGACCATCTATCTCGTCTAGAAAAAGAGGAGACGTTCAAATTAGGGGATTTCTTGATATTGATGATACTTTTCTGGATAAGTAAGTCTTGACAAAAAAAAATTATACGGTGACTGATAAGGAGTTACTTGCGCTGGTGTTTGATTTTGAGAAATTTTACTCCTATTTAATTTGGACCAAAGTCATTGTGCATACTAATCATGTAGCTTTGAGGTACCTAATTGCAAACAAGTATGCAATGCCTAGGTTGATTTAATGGGTAATATTCTAGTAAGAATTTGATTTTAAGGTCAAGGATCGAAAGGGTATGGAAAATCAGGTTGCAGACCATTTATCTCAGCAAGAAAAAAAGGCAATCTTTAAATTGGGGATAGATTGATAATGATGATACTTTCTGTAACAACCCGGGACTACCCCCTAGTCGTCACACGGTGCTCATGACCCTGAGGGACCATAAGCTAACCCTTTTTTAATATCTGTAACTGTGAACTACATAATATACTAAAATAAATATGGAAAACTAGTGGAAACTTGCCATAAGGTTCAAAACATCTAAAATAATCAATATTGAAAACTGAATACTAATACATCTATCTGAAAAGCCTCTAACTATCTGAATTGTGGAGCTGATGGGACATGTCCCCAACTAACTTCGTATACTGAAAATAAACTGAGTCTAATGCCATATAAAAATAAGGATCATCCTTGAATAAAAAGGACTCACTGCTATGTCTACTGTTGCTGACTGAGTCTGTAATGCTAGGGGAGCTCTGGATCTCATGCTTCTGAACCTATGGTATAAGACACCATTGCGCAAGAGAAAGCATATGTCAGTACTTTGAATATACTAGTATGCTAGATGAGGTAAGGCTAAATGCATGGGATTATGCATGAACATCGCTTAACTGAATCACATGAGAATACTGAATGAGAACATATTCATGAATGCACAAACCAAAACTGGCATCGCAGTAACACTGAATACAAACTTTGAATACTGGTTTTTTATTATTGTCTTACTGATGTCTGAGTCTAATAGCATTATTGTCTGAGTTTACTAATATTGAGAGACTGAATAACTAAGTCTATTGATATTGATGTCTAATCTTACTCATACTAATACCAATTTATTATATCTGAGATTAAGCCTATATAACAGGTGACCTCTGACTCTACTGATAATGAATATGATTGTCTGAATTTGAGATCAAGACTATATAACAGGAGATATCTGAGTCTATTAATAATGAATATGACTGTCAGAATTTGAGATCAAGCCTACAGAAAGGGTGATCTCGGAGAGGGAGTCATTCCTTGTATAACGGGTGACTCCGCAGCTGAATTCTATTACTGAGACTGGATCTAAAACTGAGATTGTGGGAGGCAGTCATCTAACTATATGCCCCTTCTATCTTTCTTGGGGTCCAATCTGTAACTCCAGTTAGAAAGGTGTTAGTACCTTGCTATGGGAAAAGACACTTATCTCTGAACCCAGGATAATATGCCTAATATAATGGGTGAAACCTAGTTGGAGCAAAGCCTAATATAACGGGTGACTCCGAGGAGGTAGTCAAGCCTAATATAATGGATGACTCATCATCCGACATTAGCTACGTACTTTTGGAGTGTAGGGATTATTATTAATCACTCTACCTAAAATAATGGGAAAGCCATCATCCTTACCCTCGCTTGGTGCTGAATCCTACTCTCAACTGAATAGACATTGAACTGATTCCTAGGATATTCTAGACTGGACTGAATTTGTTACTGATTATCTTACTTGACTGAGTTTACTTGATTCCATTATTTGACGGAATACTTCTGAATTCTAATTTCTGTCGGAATGCTACTAATTTATGTAACTTACTAAGCTTTGCTGAAATCTGAACTAAATACTGAACTTGATTAGACTGAATACTGTGATTCTTGAGTTTTCTTAATTTTCTGATACTGAATTCTACTAAGCATAGCACGACTGAGATTATCTTGAGACTGGCTCGGCTCCAGACAAGCAGCTAAGTTTTCGGGTATAAATACCCCCAAGACTCGATAACATAAATAGACAAGACTTGATCACTCTTGCATAATAACATAACAGTAGACTATCATTCGCAACATAGTAAATGAAGCATTACTTCAAGCACTTGGGAATCTTAATCATGTAATTGTATAGTGAGGCATGCTATTGTCTCTTAACTCATTCAATAAGGAATACACACACATGGGAGTGGTTACAACATATCTTAATTCATTCATAAAGGTCCTTCAACAAACACATGGCATGCACTAGTTAACACATAAAAAGGAATTTAATACTTAACATGCTACAATGGTACTATCTTCTTCACATAAGCATTCTATCAAACATATGGGAGGCACATTTTGGTCATACAATATTCAATACACCCAATTAACATGATTACATAATTCAACATGCTTCTTGAAGGGGATTTACCATGAATATCACATAATCAACATATACTAGGGTCAAAGCTTGAATCTTTATATTCAACACATGAATCAAAACTTATTAACAACATGAACTTCGATTTCTATTCACATAAATCATGAAAACTCATAAATCATAAACTTTATAATTTTGAAAAGGATTATTGAACTTCCTGGGTGGAAGGAACCCAAGAATCAACATTCAACATACCTTTCTATATGATTCTTGGAAGATTTACGGAGGAACCTTGATAATTTGGGTCTTGAATTATGGACCCTAATGGTTGTTTTTGAAGAAAGTTGAGAGAAAACTAGTATATTTGGGTGAAATAATGAGAAATATCACGTTAAGGAGTATATATAGGGGTATAAAATGACCGTCTTTCCCTTGGAATTATAATCCAGAACTGAAAAAATTCTGATTTTACATGTTGGCGCGACGCGCCATAATTGTGCCAGCTTACTGGAAATTGGACAATTAGAAAACTGAGCCTTGGCGCGACGTGGTGAAAATCATGTTGCCACCTTGATTGTGAATTAGAAAGACACCACGAAATAGTGGAATTGCAGAGGGTTACTGAATTTTGACAATTTCCATTTTGGCTAGCTCCACGACGCGCTAGAGTACCAGATGGTACACTATCTCACTAAAATGGCTCTAACTCTTCGCCCGAGTGTCGGATTTGGGCAAATTTCATATCGATGGAAATCTTATTTGATTTCCCATGTTATAAAATTTGATATTAGGGAAATTCTATATATTTTAAAATACTTCTCACTTGGAAAGTCAGCCCTTACTCCTCTTAAGGATAAAACTCGACTTAAAGAAAATTTGGGGTATTACAATATCTCCACCTTGGGAACATTCATTATCAAATGTCTCTTGTTATTCTAATAATACTGATCGAATTAGCTTACCTATGAAATGCGAACATCTGAAACATGACTATGTGACATGGAATTACTGATATACTGAGATTTCATACTGAACATGCATATTTGATGCATGAAATACATGACTGACGCTACTCATAAGATGAATTCTCACAATGGAAATGCATATCTGATGCATGGATTCGTGACTGAGTTTCTCTCATGAATGCATCATTGTATAAACTGAAGAACTAAACTCTTTCTACCAAACATGTTATCTAATGCATGAATATATCTGATTTTTGAATGCATGACTGAGTATGCAATGATAACTAATACTAACTTTGTGAGAACTATCTAAACATGCAACTAAATGAGCGTAATGACATGAAAACATCGGAATATTATGGGGTGTCTCCCCCTTGGGACTCTATGTCCCTTTAAGAACACTTCACTGAAATATTGGGGTGGTGCATGGGTCACCTAAGATCTAGATCATGATTGATCATTTGAGATCTAAAACTAATGCATAACTCATGAACTGAACTTATACTAGCAACTACTAGGACTTTTTATTTTGGAATATTTACATTTCGAAGATTTCTGATAGCATGTTCAGGTGAAGAGATAATATAACAAATGATACTGATCTGACTGTCTGACTGCTAAACTGACTTGCTGGCTCTACTAACTAACTCATGATGACAACTTATACTTAAGTACTTCTTCTATACTCTTTTTACTATACTCTCTACCTTAGCCTCAAGCCATCACTGTAAGTCTATGAACACTTTACTAAACTCTGAACTGCTAATACTATCTCCTAGGATACAACTCTTAACTCTCTTTAGTCTCTGCAATCATCATCACATACCTACACTCCTTTTGACACATGCTTGTCTCACTAACACATTATCTTCTTCTATTTTTTCATAGACTACTAATGCCACATCCACACCTTAGTACTTGGAATAAAGTCCACAAACTTAAATTCTCCCTATGTTGTTCAAGCCTACTGAAATCTCTAAAATATGCCTAGCCACTTACACACCAACATAACATCCAAGCCTATCTTTATGACTAAAGCCTCATGTAAAACATACATTCATAATCCCTCCTTACCATAAAACATTTACCCTCTTCCATCTAAGTAACTGCTCAATACTAAAGAGGGTTCACTAAAAATTTTTAAGAGAAGCCTTAGGATCTCACTGAACATAAACATAAATATGAGAAACACATACATACCCGTAACTATATGCGGAGAACTTTCTTGATCATGGCGAGTCGGAAGTGCACAAGGCATGATTGGGCACTACCCACTGGTGGTACTGGATGTGGCGCCCTGCTGGTGTGAATCTTTACCCCTCTAAGCTATTATTCTACACTCCCGCAGTCTATGGCCTAGCTTGCCACATCAAAAGCATAAATTGTTGCCCGCTCTACACACCCTTTTATGGTTCTTACCATATTTTTAATAAAGCGGGTAGGTGAGAACACTCTTCCCATGACCTAGTGACTTAGAGCCTGGTGCTCCATCTCGACTAACATTCTTAGACTTAGACACAGGTACCTGGACTAACAGTGGAACTGGTGCTGAGAACCTCTGATGGGATGGCGAGCGGTTACCACCCCTTGATCTTAGTGCAGAGGTATTTTTTCTAGCCCTTTGATTTATCCTACGCTATCTTTCCTTATTTTGATGAGTGAAAATCAAAATCCTAGCTAGGACAGCATTCTTCAAATTTTTCTGAGCAACTACTGCATGAGCTAAGGTGGTGAAAGAAGCTCTAAGCTCTGCATAAGAGACATGCCCATTCGAGGTATTTGCCCTAATGGACTGAGAGGCTGGCTGATTTTAATTACTTCTTTTGCTAGCATCTCTGGAAGACATATTCTGTAAATGGAAAGAGGAATAGATTAGGCTGAGAATTATCAAGAACTTATACTTACTCGCATGACATGAATACTATAAGAAGGGAAATTGTTCCTAAAACATCTTATAGCCTCATGTACATAAATGTGATGCGCAACACACCCATGCACAAGACTCTACTAGATGCATCTTTTTAGACTCCTAGGACACTATTAAACCTTAGTCTCTTATACCAAGTTTGTAACAAACCGGGACTAACCCCTAGTCGTCACACGGTGCTCATGACCTTGAGGGACCACAAGCTATTCCTTTTCTGATATCTATAACTGAGCACTTTATAATGTACTAAAATAAATGCAAAAAACTAGCAAAAACTTACCATAAGGTTCAAAACATCTAAAATAATCAATACTAAAAATTGAATACTAATACCTGTCTGAAAAGCTTATAACTGTCTGAATTGTGGAGATGATGGGACATATCCCCAACTAACTCCGTCTATTAAAAATAAACTGAGTCTAATGCCATATTAAAATAAGGATCATGCTGGAATGAAGAGGACTCACTGCTATGTCTATTGCTACTGACTGAGTCTGGACTGGTAAAGGAGCTTTGGATCTCGTGCTTTTGAACCTATGGTATAAGATACTATAGCAGAAGAGAAAGTATACGTCAGTACTTTGAATGTACTGATATTCTAGATAAGGTAAGTCTAAATGCATGGGCTTATGCATAAACATAACTTAACTGAATCGCATAAGAATACTGAATGAGAACATATGCATGAATACACAAACCAAAACTGGCATCGCAGTAACACTGAATATGAACTCTGAATACTAGTTTTTTATTAATATCTTATTGATGTCAGAGTCTACTATCACTGATGTCTGAGTTTACTAATACTGAGAGACTGAATAACTGAGTGTATTGAGATTGATGTCTAATATTGCTGAAACTGATACAAACTTATTATATCTAACATCAAGCCCATATAATGGGTGACCTTTGAGTCTACTGATAATGAATATGATTTTATGAATCTAAGATCAAGCCTATATAACAAGTGATTTTGAGTTTACTAATAATGAATATGATTATCTGAATCTGAGATCAAGCCTATTTAAAGGGTGATCTCTGAGAAGGAGTCAAGCCTTGTATAATGGGTGACTCCGTAGCTGAATTCTATTACTGAGACTGAATCTAAAACTGAGATTGTGGGAGGTAGTCATCTAACTGACATGCCCCTTCTAGCTTTCTTAGGGTCCAACCTGTAACCCTAGTTAGAAGGGTGTCAGTAACGTTCCACGGGTAAAGAAACTTCTCTCTGAACCCAGGATGCCATACTTAATATAATGGGTGACACCTGGTTGGAGCTAAGCCTACTATAACGGGTGACTCTGGGGAGGTAGTCAAGCCTAATATGACGGGTGACTCCTCATTCTGTGTTGGCTACATAGTTCTAAAGTTGAGGGATTGTTAGTTATGACTCTTCCTAAAATAATGTGGAACCTGTTATCCCTGCCCTCGCTCGGTGCTGATCTTACTCCTAACTGAATAGACACTGAACTGATTCTTAGACTATTCTAGACTGAGCTAAATTTGTTACTGATTATCTTACTTGACTGACCTGACTGAGTTTACTTGATTCTGTTATCTAAAGAAATACTTCTGAAGTCTACTTTCTGTCGGAATGCTACTGAGTTATGTAAGTTACTGAGCTGTGCTAAAATTTGAACTGAATACTGTACTTGATTTGACTTAATACTGAGATTCCTGAGTTTTCTTAATGTTCTGATACTGACTGAATTCTACTGATCATAGCATGATTCAGATTATCTTGAGACTGACTCAGCTCTAGACAAGACGCTAAGTTTTGGGGTATAACAGGACTCGATAACATAAATAGACAAGACTTCACCACTCTTGCATAATAACATAATAGTAGACTATAATTCGCAACATAGTAAATGAAGCATTACTTCAAGCACTTGGGAATCTTAATCATGTAATTGTAAAGTGAGGCATGCTATTGTCTCTTAACTCAATCAATAAGAAATACACACACGTGGGAGTTCTTACAACATGTATTAATTCACTTATAAAGGTCCTTCAACAAAAACTTGGCATGCGCTAGTTGACACATAAAAAGGGATTTAATACTTAACATGCTAAAATGGTACTATCTTCTTCACATAAACATTCTATCAAACATATGGGAGGTGTACTTTGGTCATACAACATTCAATACACCCAATTAATATGATTACATAATTCAACATGCTTCTTGAAGGGGCTTTATCATGAATATCGCATAATCAACACATACTAGGATCAAATCTTGAGTCTTTTTAATCAAAACATGAACTTCAATTTCTATTCACACAAATCATGAAAACTCATAAAACATAAACTTTATAATTTTGAAAAGGTTTCTTGAACTTCTTGAGTGGAAGAAACCCAAGAATCAACATCAAACATACCTTGCTATATGATTCTTGGAAGATTTACGGAGGAACCTTGATGATTTGGGTCATGAATTATGAACCCTAATGGTTGTTTTTGAAAAGAGTTGAGAGAAAACTAGTACATTTGGGTGAAATAATGAGAAATCTCGTGATAAAGAGTATATATAGGGGTAGCAAAATGACCGTCTTGGCCTTGGAATTAAAATCCAAAATTGGAAGGCATGTTATTTTCTCTCAACTAAATCAATAAGAAATACATATACATGGAAGTGCTTACAACATATCTTAATTCATTCATAAAGGTCCTTCAACAAACACTTGGCATGCACTACTTGACACATAATAGGGGATTTAATACTTAACATGCTACAATGGTACTATCCTCTTAACACAAGCATTTTATCAAATATATAGGAGGCACACTTTGGTCATACAACATTCAATACACCCAATTAACACGATTACATAATTCAACATGCTTCTTGAAGGGACTTTATCATGAATATTGCATAATCAACACATACTAGGGTCAGAGCTTTAATCTTTATAATCAAAACATGAATCAAAACTTATCAACAACATGAACTTCAATTTTTATTCACATAAATCATGAAAACTCATAAAACATAAACTTTATAATTTTGAAAAGGTTTCTTGAAATTCTTGAGTGGAAGGAACAAAAGAATCAACATCCAACATACCTTTCTATATGATTCTTGGAAGATTTATGAAGGAACCTAGATGATTTGGGTTTTGTATTATGAACCCCAATGGTTACTTTAGAAGTAAGTTGAGAGAAAACTAGTATATTTGGATGAAATAATGAGAAATCTCATGATAAAGAGTATATATTGGGGTATAAAAATGAACATCTTTCCCTTGGAATTAAAATCCAAAACTGAAAAAATTCCAATTTAACATGCTGGCGCGACGCG
Source organism: Capsicum annuum (assembly GCF_002878395.1). Lineage (NCBI taxonomy): Eukaryota > Viridiplantae > Streptophyta > Magnoliopsida > Solanales > Solanaceae > Capsicum > Capsicum annuum. The sequence goes on from NC_061119.1 coordinate 174,669,621, forward strand.
CCATAATCGTGTCAGCTTACTGGAAATTGGACAATTGTAAAACTGAGCCTTGGCGCGACGCGTTGGAAATCACGTTGCCAAATTGGTTTTGAACTGGAAAGACACCACGACGTGGTGGAATTGCGGATGCTTACTGGATTTTGACAATTTCCATTTTGGCTGGCTCCGCGACGCGCTAGAGTACCAGGAGGTACACTATCTCACTAAAGTGGCTCTAACTCTTTGACCGAGTGTTGGATTTAGGAAAATTTTGTATCGATGGAAATCATATTCAATTTCCCACGTGATAAAAAGTTGATATTAGGGAAATTCTACATGGTTTAAAAAACTTCACTTGGGAAGTCAGCCCTTACTCCCCTTAAGAATGAAACTCGACTCAAAGAAAATTCGGGGTATTTTACTTTCCTAGATAAGCAAGTCTAGGTAGTATCATAAGACTTAATCACCTAGTTTGAAAATTTTGCCAACTACTTGGCAAGTGACTTTGTCCCGAAGGACTTCTTATTTCAGCAAAGAAAGCAGTTTATGAATGGGTGCAATAGTTTACTGGGATGAATCATTCTTATTTTGGGTGTGTTCGGATGGTGTGATTCATAAGTGCATTCCCAAAGTTGAGATGATGTATATTCTTGGGGCCTATCACTCATGCCCAGTTGAAGGGTCACTAATATGTTACTCTTATGGCCCATAATATTTTGCAATGTGGTTACTATTGGACGATTATTTATAAATATGCATATGAATATTCTTGTGACTATGACTAATGCCAGCATCAAGTAAATATCTCACGAAATCATAAGCTCCTCATAACACCTATTCTTGAAATAGAGTTGTTTGATGTGTGGGATCCATTTGTGAGTATGTATGGTATAAAGTATATATTAGTGGTAGGTGACTATGTTTCTAAATAGGTGGAAGAAGTTATGCTTCCCAATAACGAAGGTTGCAATTTCACAATATTTTTTAAGAACATATTCTCGAGGTTTGATACTCCATGTGCTATTATTAGTAATGGTGGGTGCAATTTCTATAAGATTTTTTTTAAGGTCCTGCTTGAGAAGTATGGATTGAAACACAAGGTGGAAACACCTTTCCATCTGCAAACAAGTGGACAGGTTGAGTTCTTCAATCATAAGATCAAGTCCATATTAACGAAAACTGTGAATACCAACTAGACTGATTGGTTAAGGAAGCTAGATAATACACTTTAGTCTTATCAGATATCTTTTAAAAAGCGCATAGTTTCATCTCCATATCAGCCATGTACGTCAAGGCATTCCACTTTTTGGTTGAACTCGAGCACAAGGCACTATGAGCATTGAAAAAGCTAAATTTTGAGTGGAGAAATTATGCAAACTTGAGAATGAGTTATATGAATAAGTTGGAAGAATTTTGGCTCCACATTTATGAGAGTTTTATGTTGTACAAGAAAAGATAAAGTTGTATCATGGCAAAAAGATTTAGAAAAGGGTATTGTAACGCCCCGAATTTGGTACCCAGAATGCCACACGGTGCTCATGACCTCGAAGCACCACAAGCTAACTCATAACTGATATTTTTACTTGAGCACTGCATAATATACTGTATAAATACAGAATAAAAGGATGAAAGTCCATAAGGTTCAAATATCTGATAAAACATAACATTTGGAAATATGGTATATCAATACCAAATCAAAACTGAAATAACTATCTGAACATGCTATAGTCTGGAAGCCTCTAAACTGTCTAAAAATTATGGAGCTGATGGGACATGTCCCCAACTAACTCTGAACTATTGAAATAATAAAGTAATAAAATAATCATGCTATCCTCCAATGATGAGGACTCACTGCTAGTCTAGCTACTGAATATCTGATTTATTAAGGATACTCTGGAGCCTGTACTTCTGAACCTATGGTATAAAATAATATAGTGCTATGGTATAAAACAATATAGTGTTGATGCATCAATACGATTAAATGTACTAGTATGCAAGTGAGGTAGGCTAAATGCAAGGGGTTTATATGCATGAACAATACTAACTAACTGAATAACATGAACGTGAGAATACATGAATGAATAAATGAACTGTAACTGAGATCATCACATCATTGAATCTGAATACAGATAATATAAGTTTTCGTATAATTGATATACTATTATCTAAATGACTGTGTCTGACAGTCCTTTTTTTGATGGATCTAGTTGAGTTTCGTACTGAGCTGGGTGACTATATTTGACAGTCCTAAATTCTATCAGAGACTCTATCTGAGTTCTATTACTGAGACTAAGACTGAGACTCCAACTGTGGGAAGTAGTCATCTAACTGACATGCCCCAAATAAGATAATATTTTTAAGTTGGGGTTCAATCTGTAACCCCAATTGGAAGGGTGTCAATACCGTGCCATTGGTAAGGATATGTTGTGAGTAATCCCTCATCTAATAGGTATTCTACGGATAATGATGGGACCCTCATATAACAGGTTTAGCCACCTCATTTACCCTAAACTATAAGGTTTGATGTCTCAACCTATGTTGGCTAAGTAGTTTTAGAGTGCAAGGATTGCTTCTAAGAATCACACCTTCTAATAACAAGTGATTTCCCATCCTTGGGCTCACTCGGTGCTGAATCCTACTCCCACCTAAATAGACACTGAACATAATTAAATGAACTGAACTGGACTACGTTCATTGAGTTCCATTGACTGATGAAATATTACTGAGATCTGATAACTGACTGAGATTACTGATTTTTCCTGAGTCATATGGTTGACTAAATTCTACTAAGTTCTGAAGCTGACTGTGAATACTACTGGTTATGGCATGATTGAGATTATTATGAAACTGATACTGGATCTAGGCACACAGCTAAATTTTTAGGTACAAGCACCCCCAGGACTCGATAGCATGAAACTGACAAGACATGACACTTCTTGACACTTGACTGTAGTCAACAATTCATAGTACAATCATTGGAGATTTTTATGAAGTATTCGCATGCTATAAGATTACACATGAATAGGAATGCATGTAAACATATCATAATTTCATAATCCTAATCTCATGAGCATTACGTCAATCCATTACAAAGAATAACATTAACATGGGAGTCATATCAAACATAAGGGAGAAATATGGATTCATCAATTTTGGTCACAAAAGAGTCATAAGGCATAATTTCTATCCTCTTAGGCATTTTATCAAACACGTTGCATGCATATCTTTAGGCTTAGGCATGAATATTGAAATAATACTTCATAGAAATATTTTACACTTCCAGTGCAAGAATTTTGCGCACATACTAACATATTTTCATGATAGTCAATAAAGACTTCAACTTGGAAATCAAACAACAACATAAATATGGATATAATTCAATTCATACCATAGAATCCAAAGTTTATATTTCAAATAGGGTTTCTTGAGCTTCTTGGGTGAAAGGAACTCATGAATCAACACTTGACATACATGGGTGGATGATTTCCTAAATATTGGTGGAGAAAATCTTGAATTCTTGACTTGAAATTAAACACCTAGGGTTTCTTGTTCTTGGTAATTGATCTTTGAGAGAAACCCTAATTTGGTGTTATAGATGAATAATAAAGTTATGAGCTCTGGTCTGGTTAAATTGGGGGTTACAATGGATGAAAAAAAACCCAAATACCATTTTTAAAATGTCTTAAAATCACTGATCGCAACTGGCGATAGTTTGGGCAACGGTCCATCACTGGCTCGATGGTTCATTGGTCCTGACCGTCGCACTTGGCCAGAACCTAAACTTTTTTTCTTGTCTATGACGATTTGGGCGACGGTCCATCGGTCCTGACCATCACACTTGGCTAGAAGATAGTTTCACTACCTTTTTCACAATGTATTGGGCAATGGACCACCTCTAGCGCAACGGTCCATCAGTCCTGACCGTCACTTCTGGGTAGTTTCGATAGTTCTCTGTAAAACATCCATAACTTTTTACTCTGATACCGGATTTGGATAAAATTGGTATCGTTGGAAAGATAATTCAATTTCCCACATGAGAAAAAGTTGAAATTGAGGAAATTCTATCTTATTTAAACATTAATCATTTAGGAAGTCATTATTAACTCTTCTAGAGACTAGATTTGACTTAAAGAAAGATCGGGGTACTACAGTATGTCAGCCGGGTAATATGGTCTTGTTGTATAATTTAAGGCTTACGTTTTTCTTGGAATGCTGAATTTGAGGTGGTATGGACCATTCACTATGGCTAGAGTATTCCCGTATGGAGCAATTGAGTTTAAGAGAGATGGAGAAGCCCCATTCAAAGTGAATTGCCAACGTGTTAAAAACTATATGAGAAATAGAGAGGAGTTGAAGGTTTCTGTTGATGTAAGCCTTGGTGAAGTCTTAATATACAGGGCAATTGAGTCATGCCATGACATTAAATAAAGCACTTCATGGGAGGCAACCCATGGGCTTGTTGGTAAAGTCTGACTATTTAACATAGTCGCGTCATGCTGCGATGTTAAATCAAGTGTTGATTAAGAGGCAACCCAATTTATTAGTGTTTACTTTGTTTTCTGTTTTGTCGGTTTAAGGAATGGGAAAACACTTGAAACATGGTAAAAATTGCAAACTTTAGGTAAGTCCAAGTAAGTGGACCTACGACTCTACTTATGGGGGTCATAGGTCTAACCTACGATAGTTAAGTCGTGTTGTAGGTGTCAAAATAAAATTCCAAGGACATTTAGGTCTCTGAAGTTGTATTTATCAACCCACTTATGAAGGTCTTAAGTACAACCTATGACTTTATAAGTAGGATTGTAGTAATTAGAGAAGAAAATAACTGGTATTTTCTTCTTACAGAGGCACTTACAGGAGCCGTAAGTACCACTTACGGGCCGCACATGGCCCCGTAAGTTGACCAAAATTTGGGGTTAAATTTTGTGTTGATCCTAAGTGACCCGACCCAATCCAACCTTACCCTTTCCCGTAAAACCCTCAAATCCAATCCATTACCCCGCTACTTCAAAAATTTAAAAATCCTACTTACACTTAAACTCCTGAACTTCCCTCTTTATCTATAAAAGGAAAAGATTCACAGTAACTCCCCACCTTGTAGGTAAATTCATCAAAGAAGGGCTATTTTCACATTATTTGTCTTCTACTTCCAAGAATCTTCAAATCCAGGTAATAATTTATGGCTTTGACTTGTTAAAATAATATTCTTGATTACTCAATTTAAGAATAATGCTTGATATAGCTAGAAGATGATACTTTCTCATGATTCTTTAACATTATGGAGCCTAAATTGGATAATGTTGAATTTGTTGAATGATTTGTGTTTAGAAAACCTGTGATCACTTTATAATGGATGAAGAAGATGAATATTCAAATAAAAACCCGAAATACATATAGAATACCTATTGAACTTAATTTTATACATGTCATAATGTATGAAATTGGGCTAAATATTGAAATATATATTGTGTGGGATGAAATTTTTGAAAAAAGACTGACTTGCCCTCATAAGGGTACTTAGGAAGGAACTTATGAGCCTGGTAAGTAGTACCTACAAGGACATAAGTAGACATGTAAGTATCCAGCCTGAAGCCCTAAAACTTCAGGGCTTTGTCTGGCACTTACGAGGGTACCTACTACCCCCTAAGTACTACATACGGCCCCCTAAGTACTATATATGGCTTGTAGGTAGAGGTCATACATAGCCCCTGTCCTAGGTTGCCAAATTTGTTCAAATGTTTTATTTTTGTCTTGTGTTTCAAGAACTTACAAATACTTTTTCAAGTATGATGGGACCAAAAGATACCCAAAATAAGGTAGTTCAGTCTAGGCTTAGTGATGAATCTCTGAGCAGAGTTGCTTCATGAAAGAGTATCCCATGAGCTAGGATAGCACCCCATTACCCCCACGATAAACTCAAGGCTGATCAAAGAGATAGATTGCTACTGTAATAGTTGTTGCTGAGTTGAGCACTTAGCCATACCATCACAGCCTCCAGAGGCTCCACAAGCCCTACCAGCACCACAAGTCGGGTTACAGCCTACATTAGTGACCTTTGTTTAGACTAGGCTTTGATTGGATAAATTAAGCCAGTCGCCACCACACTCTTCCTAGTCTAAGAAAAAAAGGATGATTTAGCTACTCATTCAAAAAAAGAGGTAGATTCATGATCAGTGTCTTGGAGAAGAGGTTGAGTCTTGGTCAGTTTCTAGTTCTAGAGAGGATGACGATGTACTCGAATCTTAGTTTAAGGAGAGGTCAGAGGTTGTATATTATTCGGAGAGTGAGTCAAAATTTAGCCTAACTGCACCTCAGTCTGAAGAGGGTGCGACCCAGGACCCATAGGAGATATTATCATCATTGACATAGGATACTCAGTGGGCTGCATAGGGCACTTAGCCTATAGCTTTACCACCTTTTACCCCAAAGTCTGATTCCACACATGTCTCAGCCATACCTATAGCTTAATTCTTTCTAGATGGTGTATATAGGGGATGTAATAGTTTTTTAATAGAGATAAATTCATCACAAAATTGGGTCTCCCAAGATACAGTATAGCAGTAGAGGTTAGGATTGAGCTTACAGGGTTAGCAGGAGCTCCAGACTTACAGACTTTTTTTAGAGATATCAGTTGGGGTAGATGATCCAGCCTACAGGTTCATATAGTCTTGCTCTAGTTTTGTAGTTCTATGAATCTTATGCATCCATTGTGTACAGGGTTACCTTAATTGAATATATAGAAATTGAGAAGGCCAAGATGACCCACACTTTGTTCAAGAGGTATGAGTTGATATTTTTTAGGCAGTTTTCCACCGAATATTATTTGGGTTAGATAATGTAAGGTCATTCACGAAAGGAAAATTTGATTTTCACATGAGGAATGCACATAGTACGCATACTATGAGGGACATAGAGCATAGAGACTTGATTTGGCTGGATGGATAGCCATGTAGATAGTTGAGTTAGGTACTAATGCCCTATGGGTTTAGGGAAAGGGAGAGATAAAGAAGTCATTTTTGCACTTTGTGAAAAAAATTTAATGGGATGTAGTACATCATAGATTGGGTTTGACTTCTATGGAAAACATCCTAACATGGGATAGAGAAACTTTTATTGCCATCCTGATAGTTGGATATGATATAAACATTTCTAGATGGATCTACACTAAACCATGTGAAGACATTCAGTAGGACCACTACTTTCCCCTTCCCATGTCTGATACATCTAGAGTGTCACCTATTTCTGAGGTAGATCATTGGATAGATGTGATGCCCATGGCTGATATTAGTTTGATCAAGGACACGACAAATATGATCCATGAACATAGAGAGCAGCCACTTTCAATATCAAGTACAGCCATTCTGAGGGTTCCTCTATTTCGATCAAGCCTTTTGAGGGACAAATTTTAGTGTTGATAATAATATGGGTAAGTAGAGAGTTGATCCCGTGAATACTACTGGTAAGGAGGCTATGACCACATCAACACTAGCCCCAGCTTTTACTTTGGAGTAGGTTGAGGCATCCACTTTTCCCCCTTGCCCTTAGCTTCTAGGATTATTGAAGTGTCATGTGAGTTTCTATAATAGATGGTAGAGTTAAAGGATAGGGTTAATGCATACCTCACCCACACGGAGACTCAAATAGACATATTATGTACAGATTTGGCCATGGATTTAGCTACTTTAAATACTTCTAAGGTCAAATTTGAGAGGTGGGTGAGAGTTGAGATAGAAGAGTATCCTATGTATCTAAATGCTTATATTGATATTTTTAAGACTTAGATGAATGTTCGACTGAATGAGGTTTAGGCATCGAACTTTGCAGGCCTCTACAAGGAGATGGCTATACTATGTTCAGAGGTTCAATCTTTATCTAAGAGCCATATCCCAGCCATCCCACCAGTCATCCCAGACTTTAAGCCACCTTTACTCCAAGCTCTACTTAGGATGTTTGATCTTTTCTTTAATAATGATATGGCCTCGGTGGTTAGGACCAAAAGAAGTTGTGAGAAGAAGTTGGATGATCCAACTATTGACAATGGATAGGACCTAAAAAAGGCATCTCATGATTCAATTTGTTCAGCTATAGTTTATTAGCAGGGGCCCACCGATATGGCAGCTGGCTCCTCTTGTAGTCAAGCACCACCACCACCTCATCTTGTGGAACCATGAGCTAACCCAGATATGCGTAAATCAAATTTGAACGCTTAGTGCATCTCAGGTATGTATTCCTTTCTTGTATTTACAACATAGTTATGCATTGGGTATTGTGCATAGTTTTTAGTTCGAGCGGGGTATACCACAGCCGAGGGTTTTTAAATCCATGTTATTTTTCCCTTCGGTTGCATTATCCCAATAAAACTGGCATATTTAGGTCTTAATATGTTTTATGTTTGTATTTTATACTATTTGTGTTTAATTAGGATAAAACTAAATAACCTAAAGGGCAGTTGACATATTTTTTTGTTCTTAAGTGTTTTGAAAAAATGATACCCCTCCTAAATTTTGTGACTCTGTGATGTAAATATTTGTATGACTATTATGAATCTTTTTATGGAATTAGGATTAGGGACAAAAGAATCATAGATTAGCATTTACATGAACTAGATAAGTAGTAGTTGGTAGTATAACCTTGTACCATGTGTGTGTGAAATACTTACCTAGTTCCCTTTGTGCATTTAATCTAGAACTTGCTCGACAATTCTTGCCTAAGTTATAGGATAGTCAGTTAGACTACGATCATAGGCCCTTTTTTATTTAGTCTACTCTTAGCCTAAATAACCATCTAAATGTAACCTTGATCCCAAATTTGAGCCAAAATAGACCTATTTTCTTGAATTTCACTTTTTCACCTTCCCAATTGATTGCAATCAACTTGTTTTGGCCCTGTTCCCACCTTGGATATTATGCACCTTACCTTATAAAAATCGCCTATGTTGAGGATGGTTATCATAAGGGTGTATAGTTAAAGTTGGGGATGCATAAGGGAGTAATGTAAGAGAAAATTCACAGTTGGGTGTGGCAGAAAAAGGAGAAAAAATGAAAAGGAAAATTGAAAGAAAAAAAAAAGAGAAAAATAAATAAATAAATAGCAAAAAGAAAATCACACCCAAACTAAAAAATCAATAAAGGAGTAAAGGGAGAATAAAAGAGGAATGGTTGGTTGAGTAGTAGAGCCAAAATGTAAGTGTGGTGTCAAGGGTGAGTCACTAGTTTCCAAATGTACCATATAGCCTCCAATCCTATATTACAAGCCAAGTAAAGTTCTATGGAGATCCTAGTCTGACTGTTCGAAAAACTAAGGTATAGAAAATAAGGGCAAGCCTATGGTATTCTACGTAAATTGATTGGAACTTTTTTTGTGAGATTGAGTTTCTTGATATAGTCCCTTGCATTAACATGATGATACTATGTGAATTGGGACTCTTTTTTTCTGAGGGTGCATGGGTTATGTTGCTAACTGCTTACTTGTTCGGGTAGTGTAACTTGCATACTTTCTTGATTATTTGTTGCTAATGTAATGTTAGTGATTGATTCCTTTGTGTCATACTATTGTACTACATAGATCCACATAGTTGGTTTTGAAAGGTTAGAAGCAAGAGGGGGTAAAAGTTTTTAAGCTAAAATTGAGTTTAATATCATATGTGCCTTAGGTTTCTGTTAGTTAAACATCGTGTTGTGTTTGTTATTTATTAGTTACTAAGGACATGCAAATGTCCTAGGTTGAGGGTTTAGATGTTCTATGGTTTCTTGGAACTTTCGATGCTTAAAATCAAAAAATATGCAAGTACTTAAGTCCTTTTGTTAGAAGTGATGTGTTTGTGTTATAAAAAACTAGGTTTTGGAGCAAAAAAGGAGAACAAGAAGTTGATGTGTGCAGAGGTACCACTTACGGACAAAATTACGAGCCATAAGTGGGACTTACACCCCTTGTAAGTACCTTCATAAGTAGAAGACCTGAAATTTGTTGATTTCTTTTGAGACCTACGACCCACCTAGGGTCTATAGGCAGTACCTACGACTTGTAAGTAGGTTCGTAGGTAATTTTCGACCCAATTTTTCTTTTCATTTTGGTTAGGATTTTTAGGTTTTGATGTATTCTGTAAATACCCTATTTATTTATTTTTATTACTTTACACACTCTTTATAATTATAACACTGTCTTGATTCTGAGATACACTTTTGATCTTGGAATCCATTGTTCTTGGTTTTTACGGTTGGATATTAATTTTAGATTTTGGTTTTCATTCTTGATTTTTTGTAAGATTATTCATATGCTTTCTCCTATGAATTCAAAGGATGTTCTTGCAAACATGAGTGGCTAAACCACCTAACTAGGATTGTGGCAACCCTGATGGAATAATAAACTATAGGAAATGCCAAGTCATTTCATGTATTGTGATTTTCTTCACTTTGATTGCTTTCTTAATGATTCCAGATACTAAGAACTTGCTTGTATTTAATACTTACTCCAAAATGGAGGTTGAGATTAGGAAAAGAAGATAACAATAGTAATTTCAAGTTGTCAATCTTTATCTAATTAACTTGAGACCGATAAGGTAATAGTTAATATAGGATCCGAGATAAGGGTTATAAGGATGCACGCTGTGACTCAAAAGGTGATGAGTAAAATTCACAAAAGGTGTTCACAAGATGGTTGGAGAAACATGTCTTGTTAGATTCTGCATGCGAGACATCGAGAGAGTTGGACAAGCACGATAATTTTGCAGACTTAGGAAGTTAGTGGGAACAAAGTCCTAGTATTTATCTCATATTGAGTTTAACCTAAAGTAATCAAGATTTGTTACTACTTTTACTGTTCTCACAAAATCCCCCATTTACTTTTTGCACTTTTCGACTACTTCAGTAAGTTCTTGATAAAGATTCTACATATTTATTGTAGGTGCACCCCCAATATTTTTTGGGTTATATATATGACATAGACCATGTAATACTTTATTGGAGGTGTAATCCTAGGTGACATTAAATTTTGGGTCAAGTTCGATATGTATAATAATTACTCTCAACTCTTTACCAATACAGGTATTTCTTTGTATTTTAGTTTGAGGACGAACTAAAAGTCTTAGTGGTGGATATTGTAATGACCTAATTTATGAAATTTTTCTTTTGATATGATTTGGCCATTTTGTCCTTCCCTATAGTAAATACATATTGATTTTGGGTTAAGGGGTTATTGGTATGGTTCTTGATGTGATCAAGAATGTTTTGGCTAAGTTTGTGGAATTTAGAGGCCCATATAGTTCGCGTCTGTCAACATCTGTTGTTCTAGGTGCCGAATGACGATTTGAAAAGTTCCATTAGGTGCGGAATATTGAATTTGAGTTAGTAGAAAGGTTGGTTCAGATTCAAAACCTTTATTTTTCGTTTCGATCCTTCAATTGGATATTTTCCTAAAAAGGGTCCCGAGGTTCAATTTATTGAAAATAATTTTTTAAAAGAAAATCTGACGTCGTCTTTGAGTTTGAAACATTGAAAAATATCCTTGTAGCATGTGTGGTTTGTTTCTATTGGGATCCAAATGAATCTCGAGGGTCCTCGGAGGTTTTGGAAATCATGCAAATTAGCATTTTTACTGGAAGTTTGTCCAAGTGGAGTCCTTCTTCACGAATGTAATGCCCCAAAATCTCATTTTGAGACGTCACACGGCGCTTAAGGCTATAAGTATCCCTAAGCTAACCTTTAAAGCTTGTTACTACTTCTAATACTTACTTTTAAGATGGATAAAGCAAAACAATGGCACTGTCATAACATAGCTCAACTGAAATAACAAAAGAATACTGTCTGAAAAGTAACATGCTAAAAAGTCTAAAATACCACTGATAGTCTAGTCTGACAAATCCTCTACAACTCAAGAAATAAAGAACTATTGGGACAGATCACCAACTGACTCATACTCAACTGAAAAGAAATAACTTAACTACTCTGAAGACTGAAATCAGGGAAAAATAGGTCCTCGAACCATAAGGACTCACCAACTATGGAGGTGTAGATTAAGGTACTCGGAGATCACTGACGCTGCTGAGACTGAGCACCTGAACCTACAATATGAGACAATGTAGCACACATACGTATATATGGATCAGTACTTTGAGCATGTACTGAGTATATAGTGGTGTATGTCATACTTAAAATAATAATATCATCAATCTTTACAGGAATCATGTATGCTAATATAAATGACTCACATAGCTCGAATAAACTCAAAATGCATATCTCGTAAATTATGAATAATGGAACACATAGTATAAATATCATCTCAAGGAACATACTTTACTTTAGAAACTGATTACTTGCTCTTACAAATTGGGAAAACTACTTTCTTCTTGGAAAAATTTTAGTTTAAGAAACTACTCTGAAAAATCTTGCTATTAGGGAGGTTCTCTTAACCGACATACACCATGCGAGCTACGTGGAGTCCAACATCTTGTTCTCCTAAGAAAGAAACCTCACGTTGGGGGGAGGCGTCATACTCTTTTCATGGAATATAACCTCAACTCAGTGATCACTATCTCGGCCTCGAGCCCATAAATCTCAATCCTACAGTTACACGTAATTCGAGGGTATGAAACCGTAGTAACTTACCCAACTCGGTGCTAAATACTATTCCCTTTACTTACCTATGCTCATCCCATGGAAATCTACTTTAAAATAATATTGTGGTTCATAAAGAACCCAACTATAAAATCTATAATATCATTTAGAAAAGTGGATTTCAAAGCTACTATGACCGTCAAGGTCAAAACTTTCTCAATAATCTCAAAATACTCAAATCATGGGTGCTTATAGCACAATAGTTCTTAAAATTAAAATCTCAAATAGGGCTTAATGACCCATATATCAATCTCACGTTAATACGTATCAAAATTCATACTCAATATCATAAAGATTCATAAATCATATAGATATCTGAAAATTTTCAGCAACATGCATTATAATCTTAACATACTCATGTACTTCAATTTTTAAAACATTGAAACCATCATAATCTCAAAAAATAATAACATAGGGTATAAACCCATTCTTCAATTTCATAAGAAAACATGTAAAACCAAATATAGGCACAAGGACGAAAGGAGTGTCTTTGTTTAAACCCCACATACCTTAGATTATGACTTGTAGGTGAACAAGATTCCTTGAGGCTCTTTTTCGTACTCTTGAGTAAGGGTTCTTGAAGCTTTTACTTGGGAACCTTGAATCTTAATTTAATTTGTAGAAACTGTGGTGGAATCTTAAGGCTGTTGGAGAAAGATTAGGATTTTCTCTTAAGGGTTATTCTTGAGAGAAAACCCTAGTTCTTGATGCTTTGGATGATTCTGAAGTTCTATGCTTCATTTTGATATATCTAGGTGTTAAAAAGGGTGGAAAAAGACCAAAAATCCTTTTTAAAAATGGCTTTAAAATGCTAAACCGGATCGACGGTCCGTCGCTGGCTTGACGGTCCGTCGGTCTGACCATCGTACTTGGAACAGAGTAAGTCTCACTACCTTACTAGCGTTGGCTTGAGCTATGGTCCGTCGCAAGCTTGACAGTCCGTCGCAAGCTCGATGATCCGTTGGCCTAACCGTCACACTTGGCCAGTGGATTGGTTTACTGCCTTGGTTGCAACGGCTCGAGCGACGGTCCATTGTAAGCTCGATGGTCCGTCAACCTGTCCATCGCACCTGGGCGGTTCTGACAGCTCTCAGTAAAACGGCCATAACTTCTCACTCCATTACTGTATTTCGACGAAATTGGTATTGTTGGAAAGCTAATTCAATTTCCCACACATTAAAAAGTGAAAATTAGGAAAACTCTATCTGATTTAAACATTACTCACTTTGGAAGTCATTCCCAAATCTTGTAAAGATGGAAAAAGGCATCACTTGACATGCTCTAAAGGCTTAGACTACGAGGGAAATTTACGGGGTCTTACAATATCACCCCCTTGGAAACATTCATCCTAGAAAGTCGCTAGTTAGATTAAGATACCGAGGAACTAAGAATGCACAGCTGAAACAAATGGATAAACCAGCTTTAAATCTTTCTAAACCTTTGAATACTCCGGGAAGTGCAAGAGTTTTCATAGGAATAAATACATAGCTGAATTTGATTAGAAAGGAACTGAATTAAGGAAAAATAATACCTTAGGTTTGATATGAACTCGAGAGAAAAAGTCTGGGTACTTAGCTTGCATATCTGCTTTCGCTTCTCAAGTAGTGCCCTCAACTGAATGATTCTGCCATAAAAATTTGACCAAAGAAACTTCTTTGTTCCTTAGTCTACGGACCTAGTAATCTAGGATCTCAACTGGAATCTCATCAAACGAAAGAATAGTCTGGATATTTGAGATATCTGAAGGATCTACTACAGCAGAATCACCAATGTGCTTCTTAAGCATGGAGACATGAAAGATAGGATGAATAGCTGAATACTCTGTGGGCAACTCCACATCATAGGCTACTTTCCCAACATGGCTTAAAACTCTATAAAGGCCAATATAATGGGGACTAAGCTTCCCCTTTTTCCTAACCGTTTTACCCATTTCATGGGTGAAATCTTCAAGTACACCAAATCACCCACCTCAAACTCAAGATCTCTGTTTCTCACATTGGTATATGACTTCTGACGACTTGGGTTGTCTTCATCCTTTGTCTAATCAACTTAACTTTATCCATAGCCTCAAACACCGCATCAGGTCTAATCACATCAGCTTCACCCACTTCGAACCAACCTATGGGTGATCTATATCTTCTACCATACAAAGCCTCAAATGCTGCTATCCAGATGCTAGAGTGATAATTATTGTTATATGCAAACTCAATCAGTGGCAAATACTCATCCCAACTACCTTTGAAATCAAGTGCACAGGCCCTCAACATATCTTCTAAAGTTTAAATGGTCCTCTCAGCCTGACCATCTGTCTGCTGATGAAAAGTAAGACTCAAATGAACTTGGGTACCAATACCCTTCTGGAAAGCTTTCCAAAACTGTGAAGTGAAATGAGTACCCCTATCAGAGATAATGGACAAGGGAACTCCATGCAACCTGACTAACTCCCGAATATACAATCTAGCATAATCTTCAGCTGTATAAGATGTATGCACTGGTAGGAAATGCACAGACTTCGTCAACCTGTCTACAACAACCCAAATAGAATTATGATGATGACGCGAAAGAGGTAAACCAGTCATGAAATCCATATTCACATCTTCCCACTTCCAAGTGGGTATACCAAACTTTTTCAACTTACGGCCAGGTCTTTGGTGATCTACCTTAACCTTTTGTCATGTTGCACACTTTGCCACAAATCCTACTATATCCTTCTTCGTGCCACTCCACCAATAGATTCCCCAGAAGTCGCGGTACATCTCCGTAGCACCGAGATGAATGGAATACTGTGTACCATGTACCTCATCCATAATTCTCTACCTCAACTCACCAACACACAAAACACACAATCTATTCATACATCTTAACATACCATCTCCCCCTTAGGAGAAAATCTCTTAACTTTTGGTCATTTAACTGACTCCTTTAGTTTGACCAAACTAGCATCCATGTCTTACTTCTCCTTTACTTTTGAAACTAAAGAGGATTCAGAACCACTCTGAACCCAAACAATCCCCTCAGCTGAATCAAGTAACCTAACACCCAGTCTAGCTAAACAATGTACTTTCCAATCTAACTTTGTCTTATCTTTCTCCACATAAGAAACACTGCCCATAGGCAATCTACTAAGGGTGTCTACCACTACGTAGGACTTGCCCAAATGATACAACACGCTCATATCATAATCTTTTAATAATTTTAACCATCTCCTCTAACAAAGATTTAACTCCCTCAGAGAAAATACATACTGCAAGTTTTTGTGGTCCATAAACACATCAACATGAACACCATACAAATAGTGTCTCCAAATTTTCAAAGCAAAAACCATAGCAACTAAGTCAAGATCATGGGTTGGGTAATTCTTTTCATGCGGCTTCAACTGCTTAGAGGCATAGGCTATAACCTTACCTATCTGTATCAACACACAACCCAAACAAAATCTTGAGGTATCACAACACACCTCAAAACCATCCGTACCATCAGGCAAAATCAACACAAGGGCTGAAGTAAGTCGATTCTTCAACTCTTGAAAACTTTTCTCACAGGAATCTGACCAAAGAAACTTAACTTTCTTTTGGGTCAACCGGGTCATGGGGAATGCAATAGAAGAGAAACCTTCAACCAAACGATGATAGTAGCTAGTTAGACCTAAGAAACTTCTAATATCTAAAGGAGAGATAGGTCTTGGCTAATTTCTTACAGCTTCTGTCTTTTAGGGATTACTCTAATGCCTTTGGCTGAAATAACATGACCCAAAAAGGCTACTAACCTTAGCCAAAATTCATATTTGCTGAATTTCGCGATAAACTGATGATCTCTAAAAGTTTGCAGGACAATTCTAAGATGATCTGCATGGGCATTCTCAGTACGGGAGTAAACAAGGATATCATCTATGAACACTATGACAAATATATCAATATACTATCTAAACACTCGATTCATGAGGTCCATGAAAGCTGTTGGAGCATTGGTTAGCCTGAAAGAAATGACTAGAAACTCAAAGTGACCATAGCAGGTTCGGAAAGCTGTCTTTGGAATATCACATTCCCTCACTTTAAGCTGATGATAGACAAATCTAAGGTCTATCTTGGAGAAATAACTTGCACCTTGCAATTGATCAAACAGGTCATCAATTCTAGGAAGAGGGTACTTATTCTTGACTGTTACCTTATTAAGCTGACGATAGTTAATGCATATATGCAAAGAACCATCTTTATTTTGCACGAACAGGATGGGTGCGCCCCAAGGAGAAACACTGGGCCTTATGAAACCTTTATCTAGGAGATCTTTGATTTACTCTTTCAACTCCTTAAGCTCTATAGGTGTCATACGATATGGAGGAATAAAAATAGGTTTGTATCAGGAAGAAGGTCAATCCCGAATTTTATGACTGACTTAATGGTCGAAATCTCAGACGTAGTGTCCTTAACTATAACTAGATGGTAGATAAAACCTTTGGATATAAATAGGATATAAAGTGACTCTTGGGAGATACTAAAATTTTGGACCACTCGAAGACTGGCTCATCAGGAAACTGAAACTTAACCACACAGGTACGACAGTCTATAGATGCATAACAAGAGTGAAGACAATCCATACCCAGAATTATATCAAACTCCACCATCTCCAACTCTATCAAATTAGCAAATATGACTCTCTAAAGAACAGTGACAGGATATTTTTCACACACTTGATTAGCAACAACTGACTCACCTACTAGAGTAGAAACCAGGAAAGGCTCGGGAATCTTTATGGGACTTATTTTAAAATTCACAGCAACTAATGGGGACACATAAGAGAAACTTGACCCAAGGTCCAACAGCATATAAACATCCAAGTGAAAGACATAGAGTATACCAGTAACAACATCGAGAGAATCTTCCTATTCCTGACGGGATGGTAAGGCATAGAATCTATTCTGGCTCTAACCTCCAGCCGTACTGGATGAAGTGCCCTAAGGAGGGGCTGGATGAGATAAAAGAGTTGGTGCACTGGTAGTCTGAGTCTGAGGCCAAACATCTCTGCTCCCCTACCTAGTATGCGGGCACTTTTTAAGTTTATGGCCTATCTTGCCACTTAGTACATGGAGGATAACGTGGTCTGCTACTTAAATTGTTCTGGGACCTGGACATAGAAGGCTTATTCCCCTGCTCCTACCTATTTCTGAGCATGGGAGCACTAGCTAATGAAGGTGCTGGCATAGATGAATGATCCTGAAACTGGGGTCGGTTCCCTCTATGGGATCTAGTCTGTCCATTCTCAAACTACTCCAATCTAGCCCTCTTATTTCCCCTTACTCTATCTTTTTCTCTTATCTTATCTGTCTTAATCTATTGATCATGCATTATCATCCTGGACAGATCCATATCCCAATTGAGCATAGCATTCCTACACTCTTTCAGGACCAAACCACACATACTGGTTATGAACTTACTCATACTAGGTCGGGTGTCAGCTACCAAGTCAGTAGCATACTTGGCTAACTATTTGAACTTCAAGCAGTACTCCTTAATAGTTATGGAGCCTTGTCTCAAGTTTATAAACTCCTTTATCTTTGTTTCCCTCATCTCTAATGGAAAAAACTTTTCTAAGAATGCATCTTGGAGAACCTGCCAAGTAATAGGGGCAGTATCTTCCCCTTTATTCTTCCTCCATGCAACAACCCAGTCATAAGCAATGTCTTTCAGATGATAAGATGCTAGCTCTACACTCTCTTCCTCAGAAATATGTGTGACTTGGGTGATCTTTTTCAACTCCTTAAGATATAACTACGGGTTCTCACCATCCTTAGACCCATAGAACTCTGAAAGATTCATCTGCATGAAATCACGGAGCCTATCTATAGCTAAGTCACCTCCCTTTTAATATGGAACTACGGTCTGGTTATAGGCCTAGACATTTGCGGTGACTGCTTGGGCTAACACCTGAAAGGCTGCCCAAAACTCAGCATGAGACATAGACTCATTCAAGGGATCAATAGGCTAAGGTTGCTTGTTATTATTTCTACGGGCATTCACTCTTTGGGGAGGTATTTTTTGAAATAACAGAGCATTAATTAATAGCTGAGAGAGACAATTATAAGCATGATAGATTCTGAATGAAAGAAATGACTTTTTCCTAAAATGTCTTGTGGCCTCTTGTTCATAGATATGGCGCGCTACACACCAATGACCAAGACTCTACTTAATGTGGCTTGTCACACTCCCTAGGACTCCTTAAACCTTAGGCTCTAATACCAAGTTTGTAACACCCTAAAATCTCTTTTCGAGATGTCACACGGTGCTTAAGGCTACAAGTAGCCCTAAGCTAATCCTTTAAGCCTGTTACTACTTCTAACACTTACTTTTAAGATGGATAAAGCAAAACAATGGCACTGTCATAACATATCTCAACTAAAATAACAAAAGAATATTGTGTGAATAGCTATATGCTAAAAAGTCTAAAATACCACTAATAGTCTAGTCTGACAAAGCCTCTACTACTCAAGAACTAAAGAGCCATTGGGATATTTCCCCAACAGACTTATACTCAACTGAAAAGAAATAAACCAACTACTATGAAGACTGAAATCAGGGAAAAATAGGTCCTCGAACCATGAGGACTCACCAACAATAGAGGTGTAGATCAAGGTACTCGGAGATCACTGACGCTGTTGAGACTGAGCACCTAAACCTCCATTACGAGACAATGTAGCACACAAACGTACATATGGATTAGTACTTTAAGGATGTACTAAGTATATGGTGGTTTATGTGATACTTAAAATAATAATATCATCAATCTTTACAAAAATCATGATGCTAATATAACTAACTCACATAGCTTGAATAATCTCAAAATACGTATCTCGTAAATTATGAATAATGGAACACATAGCATAAATCTCATCTGAAGGAACATAATTTACTTTAGAAACTGATTACTTACTCTTAATAATAGGGAAAACTACTTTCTTCTTGGGAAAATTTTACTTTAAGAAACTACTCTGAAAAATCTTTCTATTAGGGAGGTTCTCTTAACCGACATACACCATGAAAGCTACATGGAGTTCAATGTCTTGTCCTCCTAAGGAAGAAATCTCACGTTGGGGGAGACTTCATACTCTTTCCATGGAGAATAAGCTCAACTCAATGATCACTATCTCGGCCTCGGGCCCATAAATCTCAATCCTATAGTGGCATGTAGTTCGAGGGTATGAAACCGTAGTAACTTAACCAACTTGGTGCTAAATACTACTCCCTTTAGTTAGCTGCACTCATCTCATGTAAATCCACTTTAAAATAATATTGTGGTTCATAAAGAACCCAACTATAAAATCTATAATCTCATTTAGAAAAGTGGATTTCAAAGCTACTATGACCGTCAAGGTCAAAACTTTCTCAATAATCTTAAAATACAAAAATCATGGGTGCTTATAGCACAATAGTTCTTAAAATAAAAATCTCAAATAGGTCTTAATTACCCATATATGAATCTTACGTTAAGCCGTATCAAAATTCATACTTGATATCATAAAAATTCATAAATCATATAGAAATCTGAAAATTTTCAGCAACATGAATTATAATCTCAACATACTCATGTACTTCAATTTCTAAAACATTGAAACCATCATAATCTCAGAAATAATAACATAGGGTATAAACCCATACTTCAATTTCATAAGAAAACATGTAAAACCATATATATTTGTAATTAAAATAACTTTGTGGCACAAAGATGAAAGGAGTGTCCTTTTTCAAACCCCACATACCTTAGATTATGACTTTTATATGAACAAGCTTGCTTGAGGATCTTTTTCGTACTCTTGAGAGAGGGTTCTTAAAGCTTTTCACTTGGGAACCTTGAATCTTAACTCAATTTATAGAAACTATGGTGGAATCTTAAGGTTGTTGGAGAAAGATTTGAATTTTCTCTTAAGGTGTAATTTTGAGAGAAAACCCTAGATCTTGATGCTTTAGATAATTCTGAAGTTCTATGCTTCGTTTTAAAATATCTAGGTGTTAAAAGGGTGGAAAAAGACCAAAAAGCCCTTTTAAAAACAGTTTTAAAATGCTAAAAGAGGTCTGCGATGGCTCATGTTATGGTCCATCACTGGCTCGATGGTCCATCGCTTGCTCGATGGTCCATCAGTCTGATCATCACACTTGGACCAGAGTAGGGGCTCACTGCCTTAGTAGCAACGGCTTGGGCGACAGTCCTTCGCAAGCTTGACGGTCTGTCTACTTGACCGTCATACTTGGCCTGTGGATAGGTTTACTACCTTGGTTACGACGGCTCGATAGACGGTCCATCGCATGCTCTATGGTCCGTCAACCTGTCCGTCGCACTTGCGCAGTTCTGACAGTTCTCAGTAAAATGGCCATAACTTTTCACTCTGATACAAAATTTAGATGAAATTGGTATTGTTGGAAAGCTAATTCTATTTTCCACATGATAAAAAGTCAAAATTCAAAAACTCTATCTTATTTAAATACTACTCAATTTGGAAGTCATTCCTAAATTTTTTAGAGACGGAAAAGGGCTTCACTTGACATGCTCTAAAGGCTTAGATTACAAGGGAACTTTATGAGGTCTTAAAAAATATGTGGACCTTAGGTCGTGGAAAAAGAGAAGGAATTAATCTTTTATCATGATTGCAATTTTTGTGACCAAAATTACAAAGTATAGTCGAGACGGCTGGGTATCTTTCCGTCTTCGCGTATGCGATTGGGCTATTGTGAGGCGATGGCTTGGGTCATGGATCTTTACAAAGATATCCCTAGGCATGAATATGCACGCCAATAAATTGGCCAATCAACATTGACCTTCGCGATCGTAAGATGGGATCTGCAATCGTGAGGTACTATTTATAGAACATTATAAATACCCCATTTTCATGATATCTTCTATTTTTGGACCTTCAAGCTTCAAAAAAGGTGATTTTTAAGGATTTTTTGTGGATATCCTCTAAGCTCATATATCCATTATTTTTCATTGATTACTTCTTTGAAAACAGCTTTTAGTCATGATTTTAAAATAGATTTTTGGTAATTTAGCCGGTAAAGCTTTAAAATAGTTTTCTTTAATTAGGCCTTGTTTGTATTTTACATAGATTTTCAACAGTAGATTCTTTAGCCTTGGAAAATGTATTTTAAAATAAAATTTCAGTTTTACTCCTTTTATTTTTGAATTCATTTTTTAAATCCATTTTGGACCCAGCTTAAATATGGGTAATATGAGTATCATAGCTTCCTTTTAACATGTAGATGCTATAATTGAATGTTGTAGTTGATTTCGAGGTCGTTCAAAAGGGAACGACTCCATGTTAAAGGACTTTAGGATTGAATTTCATTATTTTGGGGTATGTTATGGTTTAATTTTATTTAGACTGTGCTAGGTAGTTAATGAACAAGTAAGTAGCTATAGGTGGGGGGAAATAATTATGGTGTGTAAATTTTGAATTATTATATATTGTGTGATGCTTGTGTGGGGTCTTATTTTCTGTTGTTGTTGGCTTATGAATTTTCTATTATTATTGGTTTATGATATTATATTTTATGTGTTTCTCGTGTATAGGCTTTATTTGACATCATTGGTTTTTATGTGTTTATTTAATTGTCTTATTTCTAAAATATGATGCCTGTGCAGGGGCTTAGACAGATATTATAGGCCTTATTAAGCACTGTTTGTTTTTATCATGATAGAAATATCGAGTTATGCATTGATTTGATATTAATGATGTCTTACATGCATGTTTATTTTTAATGGTGCCCAATTAGAACTGATATCATGATTATTGATATTGAGTTGATTTCTGAGCTCACTTGTATATGTATTGAATGGATTAGATATCTTTATACTGATTTGATTGTGAGCATTATATCCTCATTGCATATATAGACATTCATGAGATATTGGTATAATTGAAGAACTTGGATTTTTGAAAGAAAATAAGATATTTTTAAAACGCCTAGACGAAGGGTGTGTTATTCAAGTAGATTGAGACATGAGTTTGAGAGTGAAGAAATTTGAGATAGTATACGTGTTTTGAACTCCATGGGTCCTATTTTGAGAGCAATGAGGCTCGATAAGTGTATACAGAAAATCGTGTCATGACTTTTAACTAGTTACTTTATCATCCATGGTATTGCATTGCATTTGTACATCAGGTATTGTTTTTACGTGACATTTGACGTGTCTTTAGCTTCTATATATACTAAGTCCGAGCCCAAACTCAAAATATAAAAATAAAGTATTTTAATTTAAAAAGTTTAATTTACATTATATTCTTTTAATGCATAATTAATAAAATCTAATGGCACGTCAAAATGAATTGTTTATAAATTTTCATCATTACTAAATTTTGCCAAAAATTTATAATCAAAAAAAAATTATAAAGAGTAATCTAATTGGCTTTCTTATTAATAGTTATAGTACTTTTAGTTTTGATATACTCCTTGTAAAATCATTTTTCTCTATAAATAAAAAGTAATCTTCATTACCTAAATTAAATAGTACCAATTTAATTTAAGTTTTTGGTTATGTAAAAATTCAGCTGTCTTAGATTTGATTTTAAAGATTCGCTACTCCTTCATCTCAATTTAAATGTCTTATTTTTTTTTGTATGTTCCAAAAAGAGAGGTGTTTTTGTATTTAGTAAGTTTTTTCAATATTAATATCTACATGACAAGTCTAAGACCAGAAGATTTAAAAACTACATACTTCATCCATCTCATATTAATTGCCCATATTACAAAAAATAATAGCCCCAAATAATATGTCAATTTTCAAAACAATTGAAAATTAATTAAGTTTTCTATTTTACCCTTACAATTGAAATTCTTTTTAAAGTGTATGCAAGTTTAAAAATTTTTTCAAAAGAGATTCATAAAATTATTATTCATATTTATGATTAGATAAGGGCATATGAAGAGGCTAGTGGACAAATAATATGAGATAGGAGTACATCTTTAATTTTGAACAACAAAATTTAAAAACCTTAATTAAAATGAAAGAATGTCAAAGACTCAAAATACACCAATCATAATGATTCATATAAGAAATAAACTTAAAAGAAATATAATTGAGTGTCAAAAACTAAAGAAAAGGCAAAAAAAGATTGTAAAAGATAAATAGGAAAGACAAAAGAAAGAGCCACATGGAGAAACATTAAAGGATAAAAAATTTTGGAGTTCCACCGAGGAACGGACCCGGTCTAAGGGTTCAGTTCTTGATAACCCTTTTGGAGTTCCACCGGTCCCCTCTAGTCCTTCTCAAGCTCCTCAGGCTGATGTGTCAATGCAAAATTTCATCAGTTTATTCATATGTTAGCTCAGTTGGTAGCTTCTCAGTAAGAGCGTGTAGCTTCTGTAACTCCATCTTGTAAGGCCACAAGGGTTGGACAGTTTATAAGGTTGAGTCCTCCTATGTTCATTGATTCTAAAGTTGAGGAAGATCCTTATAACTTTATCGATGAGATAAAGAAGATCTTCCGTCTGATGCATGCTACTAATATGGAGGGTGTAGTATTTGCTACCTATCAACTGAAGGATGTACCATACCAATGGCATGAGGAATGAGAATAGTATAGGGGAGACGATGTTGAGTCTATATTGTGGGATGATTTCTCTAGTGCTTTTCTAGATCGCTTCTTTCCTTAGAAGTTGAGGGAGGCAAAAATGGAAAAGTTTGGTAATCTGAAGCATGGTAGGATGATGGTCAAGGATTATTCCTTGAAATTTCATTATTTGTCCCGATATGCTCCTGACTTAGTAGCTAGCATGAGAGTTAGAATAAAGAAATTTAGTTCTGGGTTATCCAGTGATTTGATTCTAGAGAGCAAGGCTGCCTTATTGAACAAATATATGGACATCTCAAGATTGGTTGTATATATACAGCAGGTTAAGGAAAAAAAAGAAGCAGGCAGAGATAGGGAGAGGCAAATTAAGAAGTTTAAATTTTTTATCAGAGTGGAGGTCAGTAGCAGAGTGGTAGAGATGGTCAAAAATGGTCTAAGAATAAGTGGGGGAGTTCGGGTTCCTACTTTACAGATAGTGCTTCTTATAATAAGATGTTGAGTGATCGTTGTTCTCACCATGATAGTGGGTCTAGGTCATAGGGTGCCCAATCTTAGGCTGGTGGGTCTTAGTCCCCTCCATCATATCCTTCTTGTAAATTCTGCAGACAGACACACCATAGATTTTATAAGAAAGGAAGGAATTTGTGTGTTAAATATGGACAAATTGGTCATTTGTATAGGGATTATCCTTTAAGGTTACTTTGAGGGAAAATAATATTCTTATTGCCAATTCATCAGATCCTGCACCAAAGGGTGTTGCTTCTACTTCTTGTACCAACATTGGCCAAGATTGTTTGTATGGTCTTTCTATCCGCTAGGACTTTAGGGTATCTCCTGATATTATCACTGATGTGTTATAACTCTTTTCCCGTGATATGTATTTCTTGATTGATCCAAGGTCTACTCTTTCTTTTGTGATCCCATTTATGGGTGTATATTTTGGTTTTGGTATCGAGTGTATCCTTGATCCCTTTTCTGTTTCTACCAGGGTGACTTTGTGGTGGCTAAAAGAGTCTATAGGGGTTGTGTGGTATCTGTAAGTGACAGAGGACTCTGGTGGATCTAATAGATTTGGACATGGTCAATTCTAATGTCATGTTAGGGATGGATATTTTACACTCATGCTATGCCTCCTTAGATTGTTGAACCCTTAAGGTCATATTTAAATTCCCTAATGAGCCAATCATTAAGTAGGAAGGGGTTCTCTAGTGCCTAAGGAAAGATTTATATCATATCTTAGAGCTCAAAAGTTGATTTCCAAGGGATGTCCTTACCATATGGTTTGAGTTAAAGATTCTAACTCAGAGGGTCCTTTCTTTCAATCCCTAGGTTAATGAATTCCCTAAGGGTTTTTTTGACGATCTTTTTGGTATCCTTCATGATAGGGAGATTGATTTTAGGATTGAACTTGTTCTAGACACTCATCCTATTTATATCCACTCCTTAAAGAATGGTTATGGCTGAGTTGAAGGAGCTTAAGGAGTAGTTGAAAGACCTCCTTGACAAGGGTTTATCCATCCTAATATATCCCCATGGGGTGCTCCTATTTTGTTCGTGCATAAGAAGGATGGTTCCCATCTTATATACATATATTATCATCAGTTGAATAAGGTCAAGGTAAAGAACAAGTATCCTCTTCATCAGATTGATGTTATGTTCGACCAGTTTCAGGGTGCTAGATGTTTCGCTGTGATTGATCTTCGGTTGGGTTATCACCAGTAAAGATTAGGGAGGTGGATATCTCTAAGACTACCTTTTATACCCGATATGGTCATTATGATTTCTTAGTCATGTTTTTTGGTTTGATAATGCCCCGGCGGCATTCATGGACTTGATAAATTGGCCCTTTCGTTAGTTTTTGGATTTGTTCATCATCATGTGTATAGATGATATCCTGGTATATTCCAAAAGCGAGGAAGATCACTTTGACCACCTCCATATCATGTTGAAAACCTTGAAAGATCAGTATTTGTATGCTAAGTTTTTGAAGTGCAAGTTTTAGTTGAAGGCTGTTACTTTTTTGGGTCATGTTATTTCTAATGAAGGGACAATGGTAGATACGCAAAAAGTTTCAGTGGTTAAGAATTTTCCTAGTCTCATGACTCCAACTGATATTTAGAGATTCTTGGGTTTAGCCGATTACTATAGGTGGTTTCTGGAGAGTTTCTCAACTATAGCTACCCCACTGACTAAGTTGACCTAGAAGAAGGTAAAGTTCTTCTAGTCTGACGCTTATGAAGCTAGTTTCGAGCAGCTAAAAGATAAGTTGACTTCAGCTCTAGTTTTGACTCTGCCTGAAGGAAATGATAGATTTGTGGTTTATTGCAATGTGCCCCATGTGGGACTTAGGTTCGTGTTGATATAATATGGTAAGATAGTGGCCTATGCTTCTAGGCAGCAAAAAGTTCATGAGAAGAATTATCCAACTCATAACTTGGAGTTATTGGTTGTGGTATTAGCATTAAAGATTTGGCATCACAATTTGTATGGAGTCTATGTAGATATCTTTTTTAATCATAAGATCCTACAATATGTGTTCACCCAAAAGGAGTTAAATCTCAGGTAAAGGAGATGGCTTGAGTTGCTGAAAGACTACGACATAATTTCCACTATCACCCAGTTAAATCTAATGTGGTTGTTGATGCTTATAGAAAGTTATCGATGGGGAGTCTAGCTCATATGGATAAGGATAAGCGAGAGTGGGTGAAAGATATTCACTGTTTGACTAACCTTAGATTTTGTCTCTTAGACTTTGAGGATGGTGGAGTATTTGTTCAAGAGGTGGCAAACTCATCCCTTATTGCTGAAATAAAGAAGAAACAGGTACTGGATCCCTTCTTAATGAAGATTAAGGGGGATGTGGGATAGATAAAGGTTATAACTTTTATTATTGGTGGCGAAGGTATCTTAAGGTACTAAGGCATATTATGTGTTCCCAGTGTAAATGGGTTATGGGAGAGGATCTTGGCCAAGGCTCATAAGTCGTATTATACCATTCATCCTAATTCGACAAAGATGTATTATGATCTTAAGTTGATTTATTAGTAAAATAATATGAAGTGAGATATAGCTAGTTTTGTGGATAATTGCATAGTGTGTCAACAAGTGAAGGTTGAGCACTTGAGGCTTAATGGGTTGACTCAAGAAATTAAACTCCCATTGTAGATAAGGGAGATAAATAATATGAAATTCGTTATCGGTCTTCCTCGATCTTGAAATCAGTTTGATTCAATGTGGATCATCATGGATAGGATGACTAAGTCTTCTCACTTATTTCCAGTGAGGACTAATTATTTAGTAGAGGATTATGCAAAGTTGTTCCTCCAAGAGATTATGAAATTGCATGGCATGCCTGTTTCTATCATGTCAGATCGTGGTACTCAGTTCCCATCACACTTTTGGCATTCATTTCAGAGAGGTTTGTGAACTAAGGGAAGACTTAGTACTGCTTTCCACCCACATATAGATAGGAAATCAAAAAGGACTATTCATATATTGGAAGATATGCTTCGAGCTTATGTGATTGACTATGTTGTTAGTTGGTTAATCATTTTCCACTTATAGATTTTGCATATTATAATAACTGTCATTCTAGTATTGGGATGGATTTATTTAAGGCATTGTATAGGAGGTGTAGATCTCTCATTAGGTGGTCTGAAGTTGGTGAGGCTAAGATGTTTGGCCCGAATTTGGTTCACCAAGCAATGGAGAAGGTGAAGGCGATTTGGGATAGACTTAAAGTTGCCTAAAGTCACAAAAAGTCCTATACAGATGTGAGGCGTAGGGAATTAGAGTTTGAGGTTAGTGATTGGGTGTTCTTAAAGGTGTCTCCCATGAAGAGAGTAATGCGGTTTGGGAAGAAGGAAAAGCTTAGCCACTGGTATGTCGGCCCGCACTTGGTGTTAAAGAAGGTTGGCAGTGTTGTGTATGAATTAGAGTTGCCCTCAAGTTTGAGTTATATTCATTCGATATTTAATGTTTCGATGTTGAGAAAGTGTGTGGGTAATCCTTCGATAGTTTTTTCTTTGGAGGAGGTAGGCATTTCGGATTCCTAATCATATGAGGAAGTCCAGTTTAAAATTTTGGATCAACAAATTCATCAACTGTGGACGAAGGACGTGGCTTCGGTAAAAGTTTTGTGGAGAAACCACAAGGTTGAGGAGGCTACTTGGGAAGCCGAAGAGGACATGAAGTCCAAGTATCCATTCTTGTTTTCCGCTCTGAATAATCATGCCTAAGGTATGTGTTATTCTTAACAACTTTGTTTTCTGATTTTGTTAAAGAAAATACTAATTTCTTTGGCCTCTTTATTTTCTAACTTTGTTAAAGGTAAGAGTAGAGGTATATGGATTCCAATCATGTTAGTAATTACCTTGACCCATTATTTGAGGATTAATGATCTATTTGGGGGAGAATTGAAACACCTAAGATTTTGGCCCTTGAAAATTCCTTGAGCTTTGAGCTCACTTCCCTGGTTACAAATTGAACATATGAGTTGTAGGGTGTCCTTTTGAGTCATTGGCACGACTCATAACCAAATTAGTAAGTTTGTGGCTTGATTCTTCTCTGAGTACAAGTAGATCACAAAGAGTCATAAGGATATGTTATGAGTCGTTAGGTATAAGTATAGGGTGTCTAGTATAAGTCTTAATTTGGGTTCTGTGTTGACTATGATAGGACTCTACGAGTTGTAAGGTCCCATTACAATCCTAATTTGGGTTTTTTGTTGACTACGACTGGACCCTATAAGTCGTAGGGTCCCATTATGATTCTTGTGGCTAAGTCATAAGGTCAATAGTGTAGGGTGCCTTGGGGATACTGCCTTAGTTAGTCTCATGGTAATGATTCTTAAGATGTGGTTATGAGTAAGTGTTTGACTCGTAGTCAAAAATGACCTTTTCTCAGCTTTTAAGTTAAGGGAATTCTAGATATTTCTCCTCTTACCCAACTTGAAACCCATGAGTTATAACCATTTTAAGGTATTATTATCACTCAGAAACAATCAAAGTAACTTCTAAATACTCTCAAATTCCTCAAGGTAAAAAACACTTAGGGTTTTCACAAGTTTGATCAATTAGGTCTTACAAGGGTCATTTCGCTCTGTACATCTTACTATTTTAGGCATTTGACTCTGCCCTCGTTGTTAATTTTGTAAAAGCATGTGTTTTAAAGCATTATCCATGAGATGTTTATGTTGGTTTTGAAACAAGGCTGGGGGTTTTTAATGTTTATGAATTGAATAATGTTTCTCATGTGCTACATATGATTTTCATGTTTGAATGAACTAGGTAATTTTGATTTTCCCAAACTTGTGACTTTAGTGGTTATGTCCCTAACCCTATAATGTGAAATTGGTTTTAATTATGAGAACCATGAGAATCGTAAAACTAAACTAGCCTTAAAATGTTGCATAGTATAAAGAGGTATTTGAAATGTAATGGTATGATTTAATGAACAAAGGGATTCGGTGACTCTCACCTTGTAATAATGAACAAAGGGAGTTGTTTTCTCCAAGTTAATAGGAATTGTTTTAGCATGGTGGTTACCTTACAAGTGTAGTTGGTATGACGATAACAACAATGTGTGCCTTAATATGGAATATGGCTAAATAAATTGGAATGTGTGATACTTATATTAATTGGGCTCTAATAAGAGTTGTGTAGCTGAGTCATGAAGGTGGAGGTTTGAGAGACTAATACTGAAAATTGTGTCGTGCGATGCGGGAGTCAAGGTGATGGGGGAGGTTGAGTCCCCCTTATTATTTCATTATTAGGGAGGTTTAATTCCCCCATAAATAATTAGAAGATCGGGTTCTTAAGTCACCTTAGTATATGTTGGGAGGTTCAAGTCCCCTGTGTGCATATATATAAAATTGTTCTCTAGTTCATACAGCTACTTGCACTGGGGCCTGACCAGGAGGTGAGAGATGGGGCACATATAGTCTGTGGGTAATATTACATGACGGTTGACCTACACAATCCAGGTTAAGGATTTAAAGTGCATGCTAAACCTTATTCCCATCCAGGCATGAAATATATATATATATATATGGTTATTGTGCATTGTTTTTTTTTGTTAGAATTGACGACATTATTTTATCTTTATTACTGAGTTACATGCTAGTGTTCACCCCGCTAACCATCTTTGAACGCTGTATCACCACGTGATGCAGGAATTGGTCATACTTCTACTTCTCCTGCTTAGTGATTAGGATTCAGGATCAGCTCATGAGTTTACATTGAAGTGGTGAGCTTTCATGTATCGGAAGTCTACATTTCATGTTTTGTTCCTCTTATGTCTTATACTTATTTTTGGCTATTATCGGAGGCATGTCCCGATACTTTATTGATATTCAGTTTTGGATCACTGTTTGGAAGGCTTTGTTTGGACTGTTGTGGCTATTAGGCAATGTCGGTCGGTCTTTTTTCTGGTCGTCGGTGGTTGGTTATGGATATGAATTTAAAACTTTCTTAGGCTATTGCTCGCTATCTTGTTATATGTTCAGAATTCATCAGACTTTGGTGTGTGGTGTGTATGGTTGGTCAGGTATAGGGAGTTGTTTTCTCCAAGTAAATAGGAATTGTTTTGGCATGGTGGTTACCTTACAAGTATAGTTGGTATGACGATACGAACAATGTGTGCCTTAATGTGGAATATGGCTAAATAAATGGGAATGTATGATACTTGTTTTAATTAGGCTCTAATAAGGGTTGTGTAGCTGAGTCATGAAGGTAGAGGTCTGAGTGACTAATACTGAAAATCGTGTTTGCTGACGCGGGGGTCAAGATGATAAGGGAAGTCGAGTCCCCCTTATTATTTCATCATTAGGGAGGTTTGATTCCCTCGTAAATCATTACAAGATCGGGTTATTAAGTCACCTTAGTATATGTTGGGAGGTTTGAGTCCCCTGTGTGCATATATATAATATTGTTCTCTGGTTCGTACGGCTACCTGCACTGGGGCCAGACTAGGAGTGAGAAATGGGGCCCATATAGTCTGTGGGTAATATTATATGACGGTTGAGCTACACAATCCAGGTTAAGGATTTAAAGTGTATGCTAAACCTTCCCGGTATGAAATATATATATATATATATATGTGTGTGTGTGTGTGTGTGTGTGTAGTTATTGTGCATTTCTTGACTTGGTTTCAATTGACGACATTATTTTATCTTTATTCCTGAGTTACATGCTAGCGTTCACCCCACTAACCATCTTCTGACACTGTATCACCACGCGATATAGGAATTCGTCATACTTCTACTTCTTCAGCTTAGTGATTAGGATTCAGGATCAGCTCGTGAGTTTATATTGAAGTGGTGAGCTTTCATATATCGGAAGTCTACATTTTATGTTTTGTTCCTCTTATGTCTTAGACTAATTTTTTGCTATTGTCGGAGGCTTATCCCAATACTTTATTGATATTCAGTTTTGGATCACTCTTTGGAAGGCTTTGTTTGTACTGTTGTGGCTATTGGGTGATGTCGGTCGGTTGTTTTTCTAGTCATCGATGGTTGGTTATGGATATGCATTTAAAATTTTCTTAGGCTATTGCTCGCTATCTTATTATATGTTTAGAGTTCATCCGACTTTGGTGTGTGGTATGTGTGGTTGGTTAGGTGTAGAGAGTGATCTCCGGTCCATGTAGGGCTTGAGATACCCGTCACGGACAAGTCCTGGTTCGGGTCGTGACAGTAAATCTAGAAATAACTACAGAAAACACAAAATCACTGAAAAAAATAATGTCAATGGAAGAACCAATTAGACTAGAAGAAGGAGAAAAAAAATTAAATATAGCAGCACATGATCCACAAATATGAAACTTAGTTGTAGGTATTTGGAAGAAAATAGTAGTAGCAAATTATGTAAAAATATATCAGGATATTAATGAAGAAACAATATATAAATATATGAAAACCGTTTTAGGAGAATCAGCTGAAGCATTATGAGAAGCCTATAAATCTGAATTTCTACAAAAATTTCAAGCCTTAGAAAACATGGGGGCAAACTCATATAATTTTACAAATAAGATACATAGTTCAATAAAAGGAGAAGACCCTAATATTGAATTAATAATATTACAAAATAATTCTTTAATTAAATTAAAATAATTAGGCATGACTATTTGGTTTCATATTTAAAATTTTCTGAAGAACTATTATTATTATTGTACTATTAGTGAAAATTCTCTTGACCAAGATTTAAAAAAGAAAGTATTCGATAAATTATCAGAAGCGTTAGAAACAAAAATAGAAGAAAAATGATGTAAAAGAAAATAAGTAATACAAAATGATAATGCTAAGTGGTCCAAGGACACAGAGTACAACATGTAATAAAAACTTTAACAGAAAAATCCACATATATTCTAATACAAAAATAACTAAAAAAAATAAAATGAGCTTATGAAAAAATATAATGTACACCACTCAAAATTATGATAAAGACACACTCAAAAAGAAAAAATATAGAAAACATAAATTACCATATAACAAGACTTAAAAAAGAAACTATTATCATAGGAAATCATCATCTAGAAAATCATATTTAGATAAAAACATGTTAGGAAATATATTATAAAAATAAATTAAAATATTTTACTTGTGAAAGTGTTGAACTTTAGTAAATATATGCCCTGAACGAAATGACAATAAATAAAAGATTCACAATATAGATGATTTTTAAGAAATTTTAATAAATGTAGATGAACATACATCAGATATGAAAGTAAATATTCAATAGTAAGCATGGAGACAATGAAAAAATCATAATCAAACTCATCATAACGTAATAGAGATAAATTAATAAATGAAATAGCATTACAAATAGAAAATTTAAATCTGGATAAACTATAAACAAGTGCCATGATAAATATTTCAAAAAAAATGCATTCAGAAGTTTGAAAGAAACAAATAGACAGAAATTAATGCGCCATATATAAATAGAATCCAAGTAAAGATAAAAAAGCTAAATGTAAGCTATTTTATCTAAAAGGATCTATTACTTGTATAGAAAATGTCTCAAAAATAGAAGAAAGATATAAAAACATAAATAGTGAAGCTACAAAGTTAAAACTAATAATTGTAGAATCAAGAATGAATGATGCAAGTTCGAAAAGTGCTAATTGCGTGGAAGAATTTCAACTTGACATCGAAAGTTTAGAATATTTCAAGAGAGTGAGGAAATCAAAGAATTAATACAAGAAAATATTAACATTATATTTTAGGGTTCTTTTTGGTCATACATGATGCACATGTAACTAAGGGCATTTATGTCATTTTCTATCTTAGCTAACCCTAATACTATAAATAGAATAGAATGAACATTATTTTAGTTAGACAATATTTTTAGATTGAACACTCTTTGGTGAGTTTGTGGGTTTATCCCTTTGTCTCTATATTGGATCTCTCTTGAATACCATTTGGTAAGATTATTCATGTATGAGTTCAATTCTCTTTTCCTTTGAATTCAATTAATTGTTTGTTCAAATTAGGGAATTACAAATTTGTATTTTGCTCTAATTTACTTTAATTGTAGGATTGTTTCTTTCTTTCTTTTCTATCTTCCATCTATTTTTTGATTATCCATTCAATCTCCTTAAATTGTATCTTGTTTTACATCAGTTGATATCAGAGCAAGGCTAAAAAATTATTCCTACAATTCTTAATCCTTTGCTTGCATCTTTTTAAAATCTAAAAAAAAAAAATTCAAATCCAAAAATTGGTAAAATTTTCAAGCGGTTATTGTTGGATTTTGTTGAAAATAGTTTAAAATACTTGAATATCAAATTTGAGATCATTTGAAGGTGATTTGGAGTTAATTTTTTTCATTTTAGCATCAAAAAAATCTGCACCATTTAAAGTGCAAAAATTTGAGTTTTGGAGCTATTTTGTGTGAAGTTTTGCCTCATCTATTGGATCTAAGTTGTTTTCATCATGGGTAAACTATATTAGGTTTCAATTTTGGTATCCATGATGAATTTGAGGTTAATTTTGACTTCAAAAATTGGGCATTTTTCTTGTGTGAATTTTAGTGAATTTTTAAAGTTTGAGTTGATTTCTTAGCTCGAAAATTATTGGGTGGAGCTTAAAAGTGTCCCATAATGATTAGATAAACTTGATTTGAGATAGGCATTGATAGTTTTGATCAATGTGGGGTTTTGAGTTTGTTTTGAGTGATCTTTCTTCCTAAACTCTAAATTTGAGTTGTTTGATTTATGGGTAAATCATATTATATGTCAATTTCTTTAGCTAGATTACATTGAGTATTAGCTATACTTGTGTTATCTAGTTATTTTTGTATTCAAATTTTATTTCGTGCCAATTTCTTTCATACTTTTCTCTTTTTAATTTCATTGTGAGTTTAATTCATTTCGTGTCCGTTAGTGTTTTTTGTCCTTCTTTGTTATTGACATAAACTCTACTTCGAATCGATACTTAAAAGCTTACTTTGAGATTATTTGAGATTGTAAAGTTGTGAAAAGACTAAGGAATACCCTTGAGTGATAAAAAGGTTGAGTGGTAAGATCATTTGAGTGTCGTCCTAAAAGTCTACGACCTTTGAGTGTATACATGAGCGAAAAAAATTTGAGTGTCATTATTTGAGATATACATGTTAGAGAGTGAGTTGTGAGGTTCATTATTTCGCTAACCACTTTTCTTGTCCTAATTATGTCTTATATATGTTCAAGGAATTACAATGGAGGTTTGAATGTCAATGGAGAAAGGAGAATTTCATATTATAATTATACTTCTAGTAAGAATTATTATGAAGTTGTTCATGATTATAGTGGTGCTTTTAGAAGAAAAAGAGAGCATGAGCTTGATGAAGGTTAGACTAAATTTGAAGTTATTATGAGGAATATGTGAGTGGTTGCCCATTTAATTACACCGTAGGTGTAAATAAATTATGTTATACCAACTTTATTGATCCTTTTTTGGTTGAGTGGTTGGATATACCTTGTCATATGAAAAGTTCATAGTATAAATTTGATGGAAGGTTAGTTGACAAAGAGGTGAATATCATTGTTTACCAAGGAAGCTATCAAGGGGTATTTGGTGTGATGTCTATCCTTTGTCTACTTGTTTGGTATGTTTAGGAGTTCCTTGGTTCAATCATAATAAATTTTTATTTGATAGAGAGTTGAAAATGTTTGTTATTGTATATTTGATGGAACGAAAGCATGTCTTAACTCCTATGGCCATTAAGGAATCTTCTATAACAAATGATAAAGTCAAGAAAAGTGAAAGTGAAGACTACTAACTTAAAATTTTATGTACAAAGTCATTACAATTATTCAAGTGGAATCTTTTAAGCTTCTAGTGATGCTAAATTGAAAATTTATGTGAAAAGTCATTGTAACATCCTGTACTTTTCCAAGCTAGAATTCATCCCTAGAAAGTTAAAGAATAGCTTCCAAGATAGATAATATAATTTTTCGTATAGAATTTTCTCATATTTAGACCTTCCATTGTGTAGAAAATTGATTTAGCTTTCCAACAGTATAAGATTCGCCCAAATCCGATAACCGAGGGAGAAGTTATGGCTATTTTAAGTTTCAGTAGTAAAACACCGTCATTTCAGCCACTAGCGCATCGCGGAAAAAGTTTAAATGATATTTTCCAAATTTCAGTAAGGCTGCGCGATAGCCTCGCGTCGCGGAGAAAACCATTTTCCCAATTATCCCATTCTAGTGGCCCTCTGCGATGTTTGTGTGCCACTCCAAAAGCCAAAATGGCATTTTAAATGGGCACAGTGATGGTGGCACGTCGTTGAATCTTCCCAATTCCCAGTTGTCAATTTTCAGTGAGCCACCGCGATAGTGGCGCATCGCGGTGGCCACCCAGTTCAAAAAAATATGTGTTTTCAGTCCGTTTAATTATTTAAAGTGGATATTTTGGTAACTTACCAAGTCCCAATCCGTCTTAAACAAAGAATTTATCATACTCAAGGCACTTTATGCCCAAATTCATCACTTTTATCTCAAAAAAAAAACTCTAGATCATCAAAACTCCTTCTCAAAAAAACCCAAATTCCTCCATTAATTCTCCAAGATAATTCAAGATTAAGGATTCCTAATACAAAAACTCTAAGAATTCATCTTTAAAAGCACAATAGGAATCCAAGATTCAAGCTTTTTATCAAAGATCATTAATTAAGATATGTGGGGTTATGAACAAGGATACTCCTTTCATCCTTGTGCCCAAAACTTGTTTTAATTATAAAAGTTATTTGATTTTATGTGATTTCCCATGAAACTAAAGTTAGGTTTTATACCCAATATTGTTATTCATAAGATTATGAGATTTCCATTGATTTAGAAGTTGAATTACATGATTTTGTTCATATTTTCATGCATATTGTAGACATCTCCAGATTTTATGATGAATTATAAATGTTTACACTATCAAGCATGAATTTTAAGATGTTTTAACACGAGTTTGATGCTAGGTCATTAAGCCCTAATGAGTATTGCTATTTCAAGATTGATTGTGCTACGAGCATTTTATGACTAGATTCTTTTTAGGTTATTGATAAAGATTTGACCTTTTAGTCTCAGGATAGACATGAAATCCACTTTATAGAATTCAGATTACAATTTTAGCTTTACAGATATACAGTTGGTTTTCATCATAAACCATTAGACTACTTTAGAAGTGGATTTTCATCAGAATGAGCATACAAATTTAATGAGAGTAGTATTTAGCACCGACATGAGTAAGTTACTATGATTTCATACCCCAGAACTACGTGCCAATGTAGGATTTAGGTTATTCCCACTTCTACATGGATTATAGATATGTGATAACTCAGATAGGTTATACTCCCTGGCAAGAGTTTGACTCCTCTCCCCAACGTAAGGATTCCTCCTTAGGGGGATAATAACATTGGACTCCATGAATTATCACATGGTTTATATCAGTTAGAAGAACCTCAATTCAGATAAAAGATAAAGTATTCCCTTAAAGCCTTCAGATAAAGTATTTTCCATTCAGAATAAGATTTCAGATTTCTAAACCCTTTAAGATAAATTATTTCTATACAGACTTACAGATTTTACTTATCCTATATGATTTGAGAACAAGAACAGAATACAGATTTTAGAACTAAGGGTAATGGCTTATAAGATTTATAATATATGCTTTATTGTTTATGATCTATGATCTTCAGTTCTCAAACTACTCAAGCCTATGTAAGTCATTTACCTTTAGATTGCATGATTTTATAAATTCTAATGATATTATTTACTTATTGCACTCACCCCCATATACCCAGTATATCCTCAAAGTACTGATCCACGTATACATCTATGTGTTACATTGTCTCATAATGTAGGCACAGGTGCTAAGTCTCAGCAGTGTAAGTGATTTTTGAGCATCTCATCTATATCCCTGCAGTTAGTGAGTCCTCATAGTTTGGGGACTTAGCTATTCATATTTTCTGTTATTAGTAGATGATTTATTGTTCATTTCAGACAGTTTGAGTCAGCTGAGACCTATCCCAGTAACTCTCTAGATTCAGTTAGTAGAGGCTTCTTGGACTACTAGATTCAGTTTTAGATTTTAGTTACAGTA
Organism: Capsicum annuum; assembly: GCF_002878395.1. NCBI lineage: Eukaryota > Viridiplantae > Streptophyta > Magnoliopsida > Solanales > Solanaceae > Capsicum > Capsicum annuum. Next base: position 174,707,338 of record NC_061119.1, read on the forward strand.
TTCAAATTTTTAGTATGTTCTTATTCAGATATTTTTCCACATTTATTATGATTTTTCATTTATAGTTTCCCTATTTTGAGATTCAAATTTAGAAAAGGCAGTCAGGGTTAGCTCAGGACTACTTATAGTTTAGAGCACCGTGTGGCATCCTGGGAATTAGATTTTGAGATATTACAAACTTGGTACCAGAGCCTAAGGTTTAGAGAGTCCTAAGGAGTCAAAAAAGTCACGTTATGTAGAGTCTTGATCATCGATGTGAAGCATGCCACATCTATGAGCAAGAGGCTATGGAGCATTTTAGAAAATCATCTCTTCTTTCATTATTTATCATGTATTCAGTGTCTCTATCTGCTTTTAATTCGTGCTTTCACGTGAAAGAAAATGCCTCCTTATCAAGCTAACGCACGCAGAAATAATAACCAGCCATCTCAGCCTGTGGATCCTTTGAATAAAAATATATCACATGTAGATTTTTTGGCTGCCTTTCAAGATCTAGCCCAAGCTGTGACATCTAATGTTCAGGGCAATCGCCAGGCTGCAGCCCCACTTTAGCAAGATGGGGACTTATCCGCAGTCAAAATTCAAGATTTTATGAGAACGAATCTACCGAAATTCTTGGGTTGAAGACAGGTGAGGACCTATAGTTTTATATAAATAAGGTGAAAAAGATTACCCGAATAATGCATGTTTTTGAAGAGGAAAGTGTAGAATTGGCATCCTAGATGCTGAAGGATTTTGCATATGATTGGGTAGTGATGTGGAAAAAAAGTAGAGGGGAGAATGCAGCTCCTATGACTTGGCAGATATTTCAGGATGCATTCTTAGACAAATTATTCCCATGTGAGATAAAGAAAGCTAAGATAGAAGAGTTCATGAACCTGACTCAAGGCTCAATGATAGTGAAGGAGTATTGCCTCAAGTTCAATCAGTTGTCTAAGTATGCCCCTGATCAGACGGTTGACCGTAGGTCAAGCATGAGTAAGTTTGTTACTAGTGTGTCTAGGTTGGTAGTTAAGAAGTGTAGGACTGTTATGCTTATTAGAGACTTAGATCTTGCTGGATTGATAATGCTTGCTTAGCAGATTAAGATAGAGAAGTTGGAAAAAAGAGAGAGAATAAGTAAGAGGGCTAGGACAGGGCAGTTTGATTATGGTCAGAATAGGTATGGAAGAGTGACTCATTCGTAGTTTTAAAATTGGTCATCTATGCCCGCACCTTTTTCAGCCAGTGCTCCCACACCCAGGAACAGGCAAGAACAGTGGGTTAAGTCTTCTATGTTCAGATCTCAAAATAGTGTGAGCGGGAAGCCCAATAATCACCAATGAGCTAAGTGTGGTAAGAATCATACGGGTGAATGTTTGTGGGGCCAAAAAAGTTGTTATGGTTATGGCCAGGTGGGTCACGAAATCAAATAGAGCCCGCGTGCTAGACAGGGAAATAGGGATGTTCATCCCCAGACTCAGGCTACTAGTGCACCTGCTCCTCTAGGTCGCCCAGCCCCTCCTCAGGGTGCTTTAACTAGACGGTGGTGGTCAGCTCCATAATCAATTTTATGCCTTAACATCTCATCAGGAGTAGGAGGATTCACCAGATGTCGCTACTGGTATGTTTTGTGTCTTTTATTTTAATGTTTATGTGTTGTTAGACCCTGGGTCAAGTTTCTCTTATGTGACCCCATTAGTTGCAGTAAATTTTGAGATAAGTTCTGAATAGATCCCTGAGATTTTCTTGGTTTCTACTCTAGTAGGTGAGTCAGTTATCGCTAAATAGATTTATAGAAAGTTTTCTATCACGATCCTCCATAAAGTCATGTTAGCAGACTTAATAGAGTTAGATATGGTTAACTTTGATATTATTCTTGGTATGGATTGGATCCATTCTTGTTATGCAACCATAGATTGTCGCACCCAAGTGGTGAAGTTTCAGTTTCCAAATGAGCCAGTTTTTGAGTGGTCAGGTAATGCAATGCCTCCAAGAGTCATATCTTATCTTAAAGCCAGAAAGTTAATTTCCAAAGGGTGTATGTATCATCTTATTCGAGTTAAATACACTGCTTCTGAGGCTCCAATAATTCAGTCAGTCAGTGTTGTTAATGAGTTCCTAATGTCTTTCCAGAAGATCTCTTAGGGGTGCCTCCTGATAGAGAGATAAAATTCGGGATTGACCTTCTTCCCGATACTCAGCCCATATCCATTCCTCCTTATCGCATGGCTCCCACCGATCTTAAGAAGTTGAAAGAGCAACTCAAGGATCTTTTAGATAAAGGTTTTATAAGGCTCAGTGTTTCTTCATGAGGGATTCCCGTCCTATTCGTACGAAAGAAATATGGTTCTTTGTGAATGTGCATTGACTATCATCATCTAAATAAGGTCACAATCAAGAACAAATACCCTCTTCCTAAAATTAATGACTTGTTTGATCAATTCTTAGGTGCAAGTTATTTCTCAAGATAGACCTTAGATCCGGCTATTATCAGCTTAAAGTAAGAGAATATGATATTCCAAAGACAACTTTCAGAACCCGTTATGGCCATTTTGAGTTTTTAGTCATGTCTTTTGGGCTAACCAATGCTCCTTCAGCTTTCATGGACCTCATGAATCGAGTGTTCAAACAATATCTAGACATGTTTGCTATAGTATTCATAGATGATATCCTTGTGTACTCCCGTAGTGAGAATGACCATGTAGATCATCTTAGAATTGTCTTGCAAACTCTTAGAGATCATAAATTATTTGCCAAATTCAGCATATTTGAATTTTGGTTAAGGTCAGTAGCCTTTCTCGATCATATTATTTCCACTGATGGCATAAGAGTTGATCCCCAAAAGATAAAAGCTGTAAGATATTGTCCTGGACCTATCTCTCCGTCAGACATTAGAAGTTTCTTAGGTCTAGTTGGTTATTACAGATATTTTGTTGAGGTCTTCTCATTTATTACGTCTCCCATGTCTAGATTGACCCAAAATAAAGTTAAGTTCCAATGGTCAGATTGCTGCGAGAAGAGTTTTCAGGAGTTGAAGACTCGACTTACTTCAGCCCCAATTTTAGCATTACCCAATGGTACAGATAGTTTTGTGGTGTATTGATACCTCCAGAGTTGTTTTGGGTAGTGTGTTGATGCAGAGAGATAAGTTCATAGACTATGCCTTTAGATAGCTTAAACCTCATGAGAATAATTACCCAACCCACGACTTAGCTATTGTAGTGTTTTCTTTGAAAATCTGGAGACATTATTTGTATGGTGTGCATGTGGATGTTTTCACGAATAACTAAAGCTTGCAGTATATTTTTACCCAGAGAGAGTTTAATCTCTGTCAGAGAAAGTGGTTGGATTTATTAAAGGATTATGAAGTGGGTGTGTTGTATTATCCTGGCAAGGCCAATGTAGTGGCAGACGCCCTTAGAAGATTGTCTATGGGCAGTGTTGCTCATGTGGAGAAAGACATGAAAGAGTTATCTCGAGAAGTTCATCGTTTAGCTAGATTGGATGTTAGGCTGGTTGATTCATCTAAAGGGAATGTTTAGGTTCAGAGTAGTTCTGAATCTTCCCTAGTTTCGGAAGTGAAGGAGAAGCAAGACATGGATTCTAGTTTGATCAAACTGAAGGAGTCAGTTAAAGACAAAAAGATAGAGGTTTTATTCCATGGGGCAGATGGCGTGTTGAGGTACCAAAGTAGATTGTGTATTCCATGTGTTGATGATTTGAGGCAGAGAATTATGGCGGAAGCACATGGTGCGCATTATTCCATTTATCCAGGTGCTACCAATATGTACCGCAACTTGCAGGAAATCTATTGGTGGAGGGGCATGAAAAGAGACATAGCCGAGTTCATAGCTAAGTGTGCAACTTGTCAATAGGTTAAGGTAGAGCACCAAAGACCTGGTGGTATATTGCAAGAGTTTGGTATTCCTACCTGGAAGTGGGAAGAGATGAATATGAATTTTGTGACTGGTTTACCCCATTCGCATCGTCATCATGGTTTAATTTGGATTAGTATAGACAAATTAATGAAATCAGCGTATTTCTTGCTAGTTCATACGTCTTACACAGCGAGGATTATGCTAAGTTGTACATCAGAGAGTTAGTCAGACTGCATAGAGTTCCCTTGTCTATCATCTTAGATAGGGGTACTCAGTTTACGTCCCAGTTTTGGAGAGATTTTTAGAAGGTTCATGGTACCTAAGTTCATCTTACATATTTCTACCCTCATACAGATAGTCAAGCAGAGAGGACCATCCAAACTCTAAAAGATATGTTGAGAGAATGTGCTTTTGATTTTAAAGATAGTTGGGATGAGCATTTGTCGTTGACAAAGTTCATTTATAATAATAGTTACCATTCTAGCAGTCAGATGGCCCTGTTTGAGGCTCTTTATAGGAGGATATATACATCATCTATAGGTTGGTTTGAAGTAGGTGAGGCTGTTTTGTTTAGGCCCGATGCAGCGTTTGAAGTTATGGAAAAAGTTAAGTTGATTAGAGAAAGATTGAAAACAGCCCAGAGTCGTCAGAAATCCTATGCGGGTGTAAGAAGAAGGGACCTCGAGTTTGAGGTTGGTGATTTAGTGTATCGGAAGATTTCACCCATGAAAGGGGTGAAGAGATTTGGAAAAATGGGAAAGCTTAGTCCCCGGTATGTTGGCCCTTTCAGAATTGTGGGTCATGTTGGGAAAGTAGCTTATGAGCTTTATTTGCCAGCTGACTTGTCAGCCGTTCATCTTGTATTCCACGTCTCTATGCTTAGGAAGTGCATCAGTGACTCCGCTATTGTAATTCCTTTAGAAAGCTCAGATTTTTTGAACATCCTTTCATATAAAGAGATTCCATTTGAGATTTTATATCATCAGATCCATAGAATAAGGAACAAAAAGGTTTCCTTGGTCAAAGTTCATTGGCGAAATTAGTATGTTGAGGGCGCTACTTGGGAAGCAGAAGCAGATATGCGAGCCAAGTACCCTCACCTTTTATCCGCAAACTCAGATTTAGCTGAAGGTAATACTCTTCCTTAGTCCAATTCTTTTTTAATGACAGATTCAACTATATAGCTGTCCTCATATAAGTTCATGCGCTCGCAGAATTACTCAGAAGCTCAGAATGATTTAGATTCAGATTCATAAATTTATTTCAGTTGTACATGCTATCGTATATCCTTAGATTTCCTTAGCATTCATAGTCTAATTAGCAATATTCGAAGATGCATGTTTCCAAAGGGAGATATTGTAACACCCCATACTTTTTCTAGCTAGAATTCATCCCTAGAAGGTTAAAGAATAGCTTCCAAGATAGATAATATAATTTTTCATATAGAATTTTCCCATATTTAGAACTCCCATTGTGTAGAAAATTGAATTAGATTTCCAACAGTATAAGATTCTCCCAAATCTGATAACCGAGTGAGAAGTTATGGCTATTTTAAGTTACAGTCATAAAACACCGTTATTTTGGACACTAGCGTGTCGTGAAGACAGTTAAAATGGTATTCGTCAAATTCCAATGAGGCTCCGCGATAGCCCCGCGTCGTGAAGCAACCTAGTTTCAATCCGTTTAATTATTTAAAAGGGGTATTTTGGAAACTTACCCAGCCCCAATCCGTCTTAAACAAGGAATTTATCATACTCAAGGCATTTTATGCGAAAATTCATCACTTTCCTCTCAAAATAAAAATCCTAGATCATCAAAGCTGCTTCTCCAAGAAACCCAAATTCCTCCATTAATTCTCCAAGATTATTCAAGATTAAGGATTCCTAATACAAGACCTCCAAAAATTCATCTTCAAAAGCATAATAGAAATCCAAAATTCAAGCTTTTCATCAAAGATCATCAATTAAGGTATGTGGGGTTATGAAAAAGAATACTCCTTTCATCCTTGTACCCAAAACATATTTTAATTATAAAAGTTATTTAATTTTATGTGATTTACCGTGAAAGTGAAGTAGGGTTTATACACAATATTGCTATTCATAAGATTATGAGATTTCTATTTATTTAGTAGTTGAATTACATGATTTTGTTCATATTTTCATGCATATTGTAGAAATCTCCAAATTTTATGATGAATTATAAATGTTTACATTATCAAGCATGTATTTTAATATGTTTTAACATGAGTTTGATGTTTGGGTCATTAAGCCCTAATGAGTATTGCTATTTCAAGATTGATTGTGCTATGAGCACTTCATGATTAGATTCTTTTCAAATTATTGATAAATATTTAACCTATTGGTCTTAGAATAGATATGAAATCCACTTTACAGAATTTAGATTACAGATTTAGCTTTACAGATATACAGTTAGTTTTTATCATAAACCATTAGACTATTTTAAAAGTGGATTTTCATCAGAATGAGCATGCAGATTTAATAGGAGTAGTACTTAGCACCATGATGGATAAGTTACTATGGTTTCATACCCCAGAACTACATGCTAATCTAGGATTTAGATTGGTTCCACTTCTACATGGATGATAGCTATGTGATTACTCAAATAGGTTATACTTCTTTGCAAAAGTATGACTCCTCTCCCCAACGTGAGAATTCCTCCTTAGGGAGACAAGAACGTTGGACTCCATGAATTCTCACATGGTTTATGTAGGTTAGAAGAAACTCCCTTCAGTTAAAATATAAAGTATTTCCTTAAAGCCTTCAGATAAAGCATTTTCCATTCAGAATAAGATTTAAGATTTCTAAACCCTTTAAGATAAATTATTTCTATATAGACTTACAGATTTCATTTAGCCTATATGATTTGAGAACAAGAACATAATATAGATTTCAGAAATAAGGGTAATGGCTCACAGATTTATAATATATACTTTATTGTTTATGATTTATGATCTTCAGTTTTCAGACTACTCAAGCCTATGTGAGTCATTTACCTTTAGCATGCATGATTTTATAAATTGTGATGATATTGTTTACTTATTACATTCACCCCTATATACTCAGTACATCCTCAAAGTACTAATCCACGTATACGTCTATGTGCTATATTATCTCATAATGTAGGTTCAGGTGCTCAGTCTCAGCAGCGTGAGTGATTTTTGAGCATCTCATCTGCATCCCTGCAGTTGGTGAGTCCTCATAGTTCGGGGAGTTAGCTATTCAACTTTTTAGTTATTAGTAGACGCTTTATTGTTCATTCTAAATAGTTTGAGTCATTTGGAGCCTATCCCAGTGACTCTCTAGATTCAGTCAGTAGAGGCTTATCAGACTACTAGATTCAGTTTTAGATTTCAGTTACAATATTCAGATTTTCAGTATGTTCTTATTTAGATAGTTTTTTGTATTTATTATGATTTTTCATTTATAGTTTCCTAATTTTGAGATTTAGATTTAGAAAAGGCAGTCAAGGTTGGCTCAGGACTACTTTTAGTTCAGAGCACCGTGTGCTATCCCAAAAATAAGATTTCGGGGTGTTACAGTCATCCTAATGACTCAAAAGGAATTCTTGGAGCCTATTGCACCTCTAATAAAATAAGTGAGAATGAAAATAAAAAGAAGAGTGAGGGAGTGAATAGTTGTGATTCCCCGGAAAAATTTTCCGTTAAGATCTCGGATGAAAATGTATTAAATTTTGTTCTTTATTGTGATTAATAATTTTTATTCATGGAATTTCTAGATATGCGATCCGTCATCGCATAGAGCATCAAATAAGATTTCCAATGATATGTGGATCATTCAAAATGGTCACTCAAGCGATGAGTTATGATCATTCCTATCTAACCGTGAATAGTGGTGAACAGTAAATGTGCAGGAAAAAAATACTGAGGTCAGGTAAATTTTAGGGTCAAATTTAAACGATCATAACTCCTTTTACATAATGATATGGGTGTGCTACTATATATCAACAGAAATCTCTGAAAGTCCTCTTTCCAATGAAATTAGTTTCATCCAATTTGGCCATCGGAGAAAAAAGTTATTGTTGATCTACTTTAGCCTATCAAAACAGTCCACCAAAGGACAGATTGGACATTATTTGATTTTTAAGGGTATTTTGGTCATTCTCACTCTAATCCATCCGGTTAAACCATGGATTTAAGTCCATTAAGAGCATTCAATAGCTCATTTTTCTTCAAAATTTCCTAAGGCTCAAACCCCAACCCTACTACTCCAAATTTCATCCTTCTATGTCTCTTGATTGAACCGTAGAAATTTTAAATTAATTTGGGAGTCGAGTAGATCATGTTAAGGGCTTCGAGAAGCACCCTTTATTTTCATGAATAAAGTTCCGGAGTCAGAAGTTCATATTCATCTTCCATTTTTAGGTATGTGGGGCTTTGAACAAGATTATCCTTTTGATTTTGTGCCCAGTATTTTTGTTGAATTACATTGACATGAGATTTTACATGTTTTACCAAGAATTGAAAATATGGTTTTATATCTAATATTATTGTCCATGAGTTATGGGATTATGTCATCCGATATGTGTATGATTTTGAGATAGAATTATGTCCAAAAAGTATTTGATTATGAGAGTATGATGATTTAATTTGTTAAGCCTTGGTTTATACTATTATTCCACTATTTCCTTATTATGAATTTATAATTGATATTGGAAATTCTATATCCCTACTATGGGTTGATGTCTCAAGTACCTTTAAATGAGAGTTAGATGGAAAATTGAGAAATGTTGATATTGAAGTTGCAATGAGTCTTGGTATTTTTCAGATGGTTTTGATGAGTTAAATTATTGAAAATATTATAAATTGAGTCTTCATATCCTTCTCCAAATGTCGAGTTAGTTATGGTTCAACGCATTGATACCTTATTGATGTTGAGGAAGATTAAAATATTTTGAGCTAAAATGTGTTGAGTTAGGAATCCACAAATTGATATGATTTAATAAATAAGAAAGAGATTTGATTTGGTCTTTATGATAGCCCTTGTGATGTTGTGGTGGAATTCATAACACGTTCTGAGCTTGTCGGGGAGTAGTACTTAGAACCGAGAGGGAAATTTGGTATTTCCCCAAACCTATGTGCCACCGTAGGGTTGTTTGATGATGATATTATGGGCCAGAGAGCCTGATTGTGATTATTGTAGTTTTAAGGTCGTACTCCCTGGCAAAGAGTATGACGCTCCCGCCAACAGGGGTTTCAAAAGTTAGTATTCCACGTAGCTCACGTGGGGTTGTCGGTTATAGGAAATTCCCCTGTCCATAAGAGTCATGTTTATTGAAATACCGAGTCACTCCGAGTTTTGATGTGGTAAGTCAAGTTGCCTATGATGATCTATATTGATTTATGAGGTTTTTCTCCTACATTTCCTATCTAAGATGTTATGAGTTGCATGATTCAATGTCACTCAAGCCACGTGTGTCATTATGGTCCGTATGTACATTTTTACAAAATTTATGATATTATTTATATTTTGCATGTGCCCCTACATACTCTGTATGTATCTTATGCTGACCCATATATTTCTCTATGGGCTAAATTCTTACCATGATGTAGGTTCAGGTAATCAGCCGCAACCGCGACAGTGATATTCGAGTGTCGCATCTACATTTCTTCAATGGTGAGTCCTCATGGTTCGAGGACCAAGTTGCTAGTTTTGGTGCTGTTTTTTGTGATCCCTTTGGTCTATTGAGTCAGTTGGGGGTTTTTTCTAATAGCTCATTGATTTCGTTGTATAAAGGCTATGTTAAACTAGTGTATTGTTGGGTTGGGTTGTGTATAGACATTCCATATATATACAGTCTAATGATATTTCGTGCCATGTGCGATGTGATATGATATGTACTTATATATATATATATCCTTAGTGTAGTGTGTATGTTGTTGTGTTGGAACCCAAGGGTAGTGTTTTGGCTTAAAGGGTTAGCTTGAGGCTATGTGTATCCTTGGGCACCATGTGGCGTATCGGGATGATATTTTGGGGCATTACAAACTTGGTATCAGAGCCTAAGGTTGTGAAGCATTCTAGGGAGTCTGACAAGCCACGTTACGTAGAGTCTTGAGCACAGTGTGTAGCGCGGTGGCGTATCGGGATGATATTTTGGGGCATTACAAACTTGGTATCAGAGCCTAAGGTTGTGAAGCATCCTAGGGAGTTTGACAAGCCACATTACGTAGAGTCTTGAGCACAGTGTGTAGCGCGCCACACCTATGATCAAGAGGCTGTAGGGCGTTCTAGGAAAAGTCATTTCTTTCTTTCTGCAAGAGCCTATCATGCTTACAACTGTTTCCTTCTGCTGTTAATTCATGCGTTCTTATGACAGAAAATGCCTCTACATCGAGCTCGCGGAAACAACAACCAACCTTAACTTGTTAATTCTTTACATGAGATAGTATCCCATGCCAAATTTTGGGTAGCTTTTCAGACGCTAGCCCAGGCAGTTACCGCCAATACTCAGGCCAACGCTCCACCTCCACTGGAAAATAATTCAGAAGCAGCACGAATTCGTGACTTTATGCGTATGAATCCACCATAGTTTCATGGGTCGAGAGCAGGTGAGGACCCACAAATGTATGTTGATGAAATGAAGAAAACTACATAAATTATGCATGTGACCGAGAAAAAAAGTGTGGAGCTAGCTTTTTCTCGGTTGAAGGATGTTGCCTATGACTGGGTGCAGATGTGGAATAAGGGTAGAGAGGAAGATACCGCTCCGGTGACTTGGCAATTGTTCTAAGATACTTTCTTGGATAGATTTTTTCCTCTTGAGTTACAGGAAGCTAAGATAGAGGAGTTTATGAATTTGAGATAAGGCTCCATATCATTTAAGGAGTATTGTCTTAAGCTTAATCAGCTATCGAAGTACATTCCCAATATGATGGCTGACTCGAGGACTAGTATGAGCAATTTTCTAACTGGCGTGTCGAGTTATATGGTGAAAGAATATAGATCTACTATGATCTACAGGCAGATTGATCTTCCTAGGTTAATGATTCATGCCCAACAGATTGAACTAGACAAAATAAAGAAAAGAGAAAGAGTAAGAGGGATTAAGAGAGTTAGATCGGAGCAACAGGGGAAGAGGGATTAAGAGAGTTAGATCGGAGCAACAGGGGTCTGGTCAAACTAGATTCTCCAGAGGGAGTCACCCTCAGTTTCAGAGAATTCCATTTATACCTGCGCCTTCCTCAGCTAGTGCTCCCATATATCAGGTCAGGCAGTAGCTCAGGAATTGGTCAGTAACTTCCAGGTCTTAGGACAGTGTAAGCAACCGGCCTCATCATCCTCTGTGTGCTAAGTGTGGTAAAGACCATTTTGGGGAGTGTTATAAGGGGCAGCGGGGCTATTTTAGTTGTGGCAAGTTGGGCCACATACTTAGAGAGTACCCGTATGCTAGACAGCGGAGTCGTGATGCCCGTCCCCAGAGTCAGGCTACCAGTGCCCCGCCTCCCACAGCCCGTCCAGTTCCTCCTCAGGGTGCTTCATCTACTCTCCCGATGTAATCACTGGTATGGTCCCTATTTTCTATTTTGATGTTTATGTGTTGATGGACCCCGGTTCAAGTTTTTCTTATGTGACACCTCTGGTTGCTGTAAATTTTGAAACGAATCCTGAACTAATTTCTGAGCCTATTTTGGTTTCTACTTTGGTAGGAGAGTCTGTCATTGCTAAGCGGGTGTATATGAAATATCCCATTACTGTCTTTTATTGGGTTATGTATGCTGATTTGATTGAGCTAGATATGGTTGACTTTAATATCATTCTAGGTATGGATTGGCTTCACTCATGCTATGCGTCTATTGATTGTCGTGCCCATGTGGTCAAGTTTCATTTTCCTGATGAACCTATCCTCAAATGGTCCAGGAGTTCTATGATTCCTAAGGGTCGTTTCATATCCTATCTCAAAGCTAGGAAGTTGATTTCCAAGGGTTGCATCCACCATTTGGTTTGGGTTAAAGACATTAAGTCTGAAAACCCGACCATTAAGTCAATTAATGTTGTTAATGAGTTTCTTGATATCTTTCCATAAGATCTCCTTAAAGTACCTCTTAATAGAGAGATAGAGTTCGGGATTGACTTTCTTCCCAATACTCATCCTATTTCCATTCCTCCGTATCGCATGGCTCCCGCCGAACTTAAAGAGTTGAAGGAGAAATTGAAAGATCTTTTAGACAAAAGCTTTATCAGACCTAGTGTGTCCCCGTGGGGTGCACCTGTCCTATTTGTGCCTAAGAAATATGGTTCTTTGCGGATGAGTATTGATTACCGGCAGCTTAATAGGGTTACTATCAAGAAAAAATATCCGCTTCCTCGAATTGATGATTTATTTGATTAATTGCAAGGTGCGAGCTACTTTTAGAAGATAGACCTCAGATTCGGTTATCACTAACTTAAGGTTAGGGAATGTGATATCCCCAAGATAGTCTTCCGAACCCGTTACAGTCATTTTTAATTTCTAGTGATGTCTTTCGGGTTAACTAATGCTCCAGCAGCTTTCATGGATCTTATGAACAATGTATTCCGGCCATATTTGTACTTATTTGTAATAGTGTTCCTTGATGATATTCTTATTTACTCCCGAAGTGAGGGTGATCATGCGGATCATCTCCGAATCATGTTGGAAACTCTTCAAACTCATCGGTTGTATGCTAAGTTCAGTAAGTGTGAGTTCTGGATGAACTCTGTAACCTTCTTGGGTTATGTTGTTTCTTCTGAAGGTATTAGAGTTGATCCTCAAAAGATAGAGGCTATAAAGAGTTGGCCTAGACCTATTTCTCCTTCTAATATCCGAAGTTTCTTGGTTCTAGCTGGTTATTATCATCATTTTGTTAAAGGGTTTTCATCTATTGTGTCTCCTATGACCCGTTTGACCCAAAAAAGTGAAGTGCCTATGGTCCGAATCTTGCGAGAAGAGTTTTCAAGAGTTGAAGACTCGACTCACTTCAGCCCCTATATTGATTTGCCTGATGGTGTTGATGGTTTTGCGGTGTATTGCGATGCTTCCAGAGTCGGTTTGGGTTGTGTATTGATGCAAAAGGGCAACGTTATAGCTTATGCTTCCAGGCAGCTAAAGCCTCACAAGAAGAATTATCCTACCCATGACCTTGAATTAGCTGTCGTGGCTTTTGCTTTGAAAATCTGGAGACATTATTTGTATGGTATCCATGCCGGCATCTTCACGGACCATAAGAGCTTGCAGTATGTATTCACCTAAAAGGATTTGAATCTTAGGCAGAGACAATGGTTCAAACTGCTGAAAGATTATGATATGAGCATACTATATCATCCGATCAAGGCCAATCTAGTAGCAGATGCTCTTAGTCGGAAGTACATGGGTAGCGTAGCACATGTGGAGATTGGTAAGAAGGAGTTGGCCCGTGAGGTACATCGTTTGGCTAGATTGGGGGTTAGGTTGTTTGGTGATGCTGAGGGTAGTATAGGAGTGCAAAGCGATTCCGAATCCTCTTTAGTTTTGGAAGTGAAGGAGAAGCAATACAGGGATCCTACCTTGGTCAGGTTAAAAGAGTTAGTTAAAGACCAAAAGGTGGAGGTTTTCTCCCAAAGGGGAGATGGACTTTTGAGACTCCGAGAAAGATTATGTGTTCCTGATGTTGATAACTTGAAGCAGAAGATTATGGTGGAAGTGCATGGTACGCGATACTCCATCCATCCTGGTGCTACCAAAATGTAACATGATTTGCGGGAAATTTATTGGTGGAACGGTATGAAGAGGAACATAGCAGAATTTATGGCGAAGTGTTCCACATGTCAACAGGTTAAAATAGAGCATCAAAGGCCCAGTGGCATGATGCAAGAGTTTAGCATTCCTACTTAGAAGTGGCAAAAAGTGAATATGGACTTCATAGTTGGTTTGCCTCCTTCTCGTCGCCATTATGATTCGATTTGGGTTATCGTAGATCGGCTGACGAGATCAGCTCATTTCTTGCCTGTGCATTTACCATTTACAGCTAAAGATTATGCTAGAATATATATTCGGGAACTCGTCAAACTTTATGGAATCCATTTGGCTATTATTTCTAACAGAGGTACTCAGTTTACCTCTCAGTTTTAGAAATCTTTCCAGAAGGGTCTCGGTACCCAAATTCATTTAAGTTCTGCTTTTCATCCACAAATAGATAGTCAGGTCGAGCAGACCATTCAGACTTTAGAAGATATGTTGAGGGCTTGTGTACTTGATTTTAAAGGTATTTGGGATGAGCACTTAGCATTAATCGATTTTTCTTACAATAACAGTTTTCATGCTACTATTGGAATGGCCCCATTTAAAGCTTTGTATGGTAGAAGGTGTAGATCACCCATTGGTTGGTTTGAAGTTGGTGAGGCTGCCACGACTGGAACGGATGCGGTGTTTGAGGCCATAGAGAAGGTTAAGTTAATTCGGGAAAGGTTGAAAACTGCCCAAAATCATCAAAAATCATACGCAGATGTAAGGAGGAAAGACCTTGAATTTGATGTTGGTGATTTAGTGTACTTGAAAGTTTCACCCATGAAAGGGATGAAGAGATTTAGGAAGAAAGGGAAACTAAGTCCCCGTTACATTGGTCCCTATAAGATTATGGATCGCATTGGGAAGGTAGCGTATAAGGTTGAATTGCCCACGGAGTTATCTAACGTCCATCCAATTTTCCAAGTTTCTATGCTTAAGAAGTCTATTGGTGATTCTGTTGTGATTGATCCTTCCGAAAGCTCGGGTATTCAAGATAGTCTTTCATATAAAGAGATTCCGATTGAGGTTTTTGACTTTCAAGTTCGTAGGCTAACAAACAAGGAAGTTCCTTTGGTTAAAGTGCTTTGGTGAAATCAATCCGTGGAGAGTGATACTTGGGAAGTCGAAGCGGATATGTGTGACAAATATCCCCACCTCTTTCCTACGAATCCTGAGCATGTCAAAGGTATCGTTCTCTTTTGATTTAATCCTTATTGCTATGTTTATCTTGGCTTGTGTGTTTTCTACGATATCCAAAAAAAATCTAGAATGGAGTATATGCTTGGGCAAGATGATTTTCTCTATATACTCATTTTCATAGTATTCTTGACCTACTTATCAACATTCGAGGATAAATGTTTTCAAGGGGGAGATGATGTGATGTCCCGAAAAAATTTTCCGTTAACATCTCGGACGAAAATATGTTGAATTCTATTCTTTATCGTGATTAATAATTTTCTATGTGGAATTTCTGGATATGAGACCCGTCATCGTGTAGAGAATCGAATAAGCTTTCCAACGATATGCGGATCATCCAAAACGGACACTCGAGCGATGAGTTATGATCATTCCGATCTAACCGTGAATAGTGGTGAACAGTAAATATGCAGGAAAAAAATACTGAGGCCAGGCGAATTTTAGGGTCAACTTCAAATGATCATAACACCTTGTACATAATGATCTGGGTGAGCTACTATATATCAACAGAAATCTCTGAAAGTCCTCTTTCCAATGAAATTGGTTTTATCCAATTTGGCCATCGGAGCAAAACGTTATGGTCGATCTACTTCATCCTATCAGAACAGTCCACCAAAGAACAGATTTGACATTATTTGATTTTTAAGGGTATTTTGGTCATTTCCACTCTAATCCATCCGAGTAAACCTGGATTTAAGTCCATTAAGAGCATTCAGTAGCTCATTTTTCTCCAAAATTTCCTAATGCTCAAACCCCAATCCTATTACTCCAAATTTCATCCTTCTATGTCTCTTGATTGAACCGTAGAAATTTTAAATTGATTTGGGATTTGAGTTGATCATGTTAAGGGCTTCGAGAAGCACCCTTTATTTTTGTGAATAAAGTTCCGGAGTCGGAAGTTCATATTCATCTTCCATTTTTAGGTATATGGGGCTTTGAACAAGATTATCCTTTTGATCTTGTGCCCGGTATTTTTGTTGAATTACATTGACATGAGATTTTACATGTTTTACCATGAATTGGAAATATGGTTTTATATCTTATATTTTTGTCCATGAACTATGGGATTATGTCATCCGATATGTGTATGATGTTGAGTTGGAATTATGTCCAAAAAGTATTTGATTATAAGAGTATGATAATTTAATTTGTTAAGTCTTGATTTATACTATCATTCCACTATTTCCTTATTATGAATTTATAATTGATATTGGAAATTCTATATTCGTACTATGGGTTGATGTCTCAAGTACCTTTAAATAAGAATTGGATGGAAAATTGAGAAATGTTGATATTGAAGTTGCAATAAGTCTTGGTATTTTTCAGATGGTTTTGATGAGTTAAATTGTTGAAAATATTATGTATTGAGTCTTCATATCCTTGTCCAAATATCGAGTCGGTTATGGTTCAACGCATTGATACCTTGTTGATGTTGAGGAAGATTAAAATATTTTGAGCTAAAATGTATTGAGTTAGGAATCGACAAATAAATATGATTTGATAAATGAGAAAGAGATTTGATTTGATCTTTATTATAGACCTTTGTGATGTTGTGGTGGATTTCCTAACGTGTTTTGAGTTTGTCGGGGAGTATTACTTAGCACCGAGAGGGAAATTTGGTATTTCCCCAAACCTATGTGCCATCATAGGGTTGTTTGATGATGATATTATGGACCGGAGAGCCCAATTGTGATTATTGCAGTTTTAAGGTCGTACTCCCTGGTAAAGAGTATGACGCTCCCGCCAACAAGGGTTTCAAACGTTGGAATTCCACGTAGCTCACGTGGGGTTGTCGATTATAGAAAACTCCCCTGTCCATAAAAGTCATATTTATTGAAATACCGAGTCACTCCGAGTTTTAATGCAGTAAGTCAAGTTGCCTATGATGATCTATAATGATTTATGAGGTTTTTCTCCTACATTTCCTATCTAAGATGTTCTGAGTTGCATGGTTCAATGTCACTCAAGCCAGGTGTGTCATTATGGTCCGTATGTATATTTTTACAAAATTTATGATATTATTTATATTTTGCATGTGCCCCTACATACTTACTACGTATCTTGTGCTGACCCACATATTTCTCTATGGGCTACATTCTTACCATGATGTAGGTTCAGGTACTCAGCCTCAGCCGTGATAGTGATATCTGAGTGTCGCATCTACATTCCTTCAGTGGTGAGTCCTCATGGTTCGAGGTCCAAGTTGCTAGTTTTGGTGTTGTTGTTTTATGATCCCTTTGGTCTATTGAGTTAGTTGGGGGTTTGTCCCAATGACTCGTTGATTTTGCTGTATAGAGGCTAAGTCAGACTAGTGTATTGTTGGGTTGGTTTGTATATAGACATTCCACATATGTACAGTCTAACGATATTCCATGCCATGTGCGATGTGATATGATATGTACTTATATAATATCCTTAGCGTAGCGTGTATGTTGTTGTGTTGGAACCCAAAGGTAGTGTTTTGGCTTAAAGGGTTATCTTGAGGCTACGTGATCCTTGGGCACCGTGTGGCGTCTCGGGATGATATTTTGGGGTGTTACAATAGTGACAATTCAAAAAGGTAGAAAAGAAAGAATATTTGAAATGAAGTGAATGAGTGGAAAAAATTAGAATGAATTATCTCAAGAAGGAAAGAAGAAAAGTGAAGAAAGTGAGAGAAAAGAAAATGAGATAATAGAAAAACAAGAGAGTATGACTGCGAGATTTTCTTATTCTATCTCTAATCTTCTGAATTCTTGTTCTTCTAGTATTTCCACTTCTTTTGTAGGTATTCCTGTAGAAGAACACAAAAAGAATGACTCAACATAGAAAAAAATTCAAGAATTGAAAGAAGCAAGTCAAGTTGGGACTACTTCAAGTGAGCAAGTGAGCTTAGTTTTAGAAAATCAAGGTAAAAAAAGTTCTTTAAATGTTCATCAAGTTAAAAGGGCTAATCCTACCTCTTTAGTTACTTCAAATGAAACTGATAGTGACTTAAGTGTTAATGTTAGACCATCTATTATTTAGATTGATGATTCTTTACTTTGTGTCAGTAGACAAATGGATGATGGTCATGCACTAGCTGAATATGATTGTGGAGCTTAAATTTTTATTGATTGTGAACTTAAAATATTTCAAGCTAATGTTATGTCAAATATAAAAAAAAAATATGGTGTTTCATTGAATTCCTGTAATAAAGATGAAAATATTTCTTCTTTAGCTACTAGGAACACTAAAAATGTGATTGATGATGAATGTCCCTTTGCAAGTGAGTTTGATCGTAGCAATTCTTTATCTTATAAGGGCATGAAGATGATTTGTGATAGTACACTTTAAATAGAGCATGCAATGTGTGATAATATCCTTTTTGAGCCTAAAGAATATCAAATTTTTAAAATATTTGACAAACCTTATTTGGTTAAAATATGCAAGAAAATTTGAAAAGTAATTTTTATGATGATAATATGAGTCATTCTTTGAGTTGTCCTAATTTGGATTGTGTAATTCACAATGATCATAATTTGAAAATTGAGGTTGAAAGTGTGAATACAATTGATGAAATTTAATGAATGATTCATTACTTGTTGTTTCATATACACTTGATGAATGATGATCCAAAATTTAAAAAGTGCATGACTTCTGAAATTGATTCTTGTGGCTTGCTTGAGGTTGTAATTATTTGGATGTTAGTCATATAACTATCAAATTATTTGTCCAAAGTACTTCTTCTGTTGAAAAGTCCTCTAAAATTAAAGAAAATCTTTTAAAGAATGGGGGAAACATAAGTGATTGGAGTAGTTAATTGAAAGATGCTAATTTTTGTGTTAATTAATTTACTTACTCTAATCTTGCCTTTGAGGATATAATTTGAGATGAATTTTTAAGTGCTTCTAGAAGGAAATGTAAATATGATATATTTGAAGCATTGTTAAATATCCATGGGCATAAATGTGACAATTCTTCTTTTGATGAGCTTGCTAACCTTGTTGATCTATCTATGAAATATCATCAAGAGAGGATCTACAATGAGGTAAGATACTTGAGAGCATCTTCTTGGGATACAAAAAGATTTGAGGTATGTTTTCCTTCTAAATTCAAGAATAATTTATTTAAATGGCTAGTGCTCATTTTTGGACTTTCTAAAGACATGAAAGTAAATTTCTAAGCCTTTAACCCTTATAGTAGCAACTTTGTTATGATTAGCGAAAATTCCTGATGTTGCTATTTGATTCATATTGTGAGTTACTAAGTGAGAAATACAAGAAAAATTTGGGATTGATGTTTGTGTTTGATTCCAAAAATGCATACTTTTATTTAAGGTTTGTGGATGATATTTTTAGTTCTCTTAATCATGTGGTTAGAAGAGTGCAATTCAATTGTGAATTAAGAAACTATTTTATCCAAGTTGTTGAATAAATTAATTTTGACTTGAAAGTTTTAATATGTAGAATTATTAGTTTCTTTAATCTTTTTTATGATTATGGTATACTTTTGCGTCAAGTTCTTGATACTAGATTTGAAAAGTTGATTTTTATGGAACTTCATGATTCTTGGCTCTATCATAAAAAATTATATTTTTGGAAGTAGTATGTAGCTTATTTCAAAGATTACTTTTTGTCTTGGGTAATAACTTCCCTCTATGATTTGCAAGGTTTGAATTCGAGGTCAAATTCTTTTCAACAAGGGGAGAATGATGCAAGTTCAAAAATTGCTACTTGCATGAAATAATTTCAACTTGACATCGAAAGCTTGGAGTATTTCAAGAGAATGTGAAAACCAAAGAATTAATAAAGAAAATATTAACATTATATTTTAGGGTTCTTTTTGATCATAGATGATTCACGTGTAACTAAGGGTATTATGTCATTTTCTATGTTAGCTAACCCTAGAACTATAAATAAAATATAGTGAACATTATTTTAGTTAGACAATATTTTTAGATTGAACATTCTTTGGTGAGTTTGTGGATTTATCCTTTTATCTCTACATTGGATCTCTCTTGAATATAATTTGGTGAGATTATTCATGTATGAATTTAATTATCTTCTCTCTTGAATTCAATCATGTAATTGTTTGTTCAAATTAGAAAATTACAAATTTATATTTATCTCCAATTTACTTCAATTGTGGAATTTTTTCTTTCTTTCTTCTCTATCCTCCATCTATTTTTGTATCTGGTTTTACATTAATAAATGGACAAAAAAAATGAATACAAAAACAACAACATAATACCCAGTATATTCTCACCAAGTGAGGTATGAAGAGAGTAGTTGTACACAGTCTATACCACTACGTCAGATGTAAGAAGAAAAACGAATACAAAAATTAGAAAAAGAAAAAAAGAAGAATATAAAGAAACAACAATAGAGAAAATACATGAACTGGAGGAAATATTAATGAATGTAGAAGATTACTTTATGAGTATAGAAGACTACTCTAATATAATATGTAACTAAGATGAAAAAATTAAATACTATAAAAATACCTGCAAGAATTAAAATCGTAGACACAGAGATAGAAACTTTGGCATTAAAAAATACAGGATGTAATGGATGCATAATAAATAAAAAATTAATACCACCTAATTTAATAAAGACTTTAGATAATCAGTTGCAGCAATGCAGATGAATGGAACACATAATTTATACTATCATTGTATAAAAAATACAAGTTAATTTTATAATTACATGTAAAAAATTCTATAAGCCAAGTTATGAATTGGATAAAATATGAACAAGGGGCTTAAATATATACACACTTCATATTGGGATTTAAATTTCATATTAAATAACAATGAAAGTTGTTTGGTCATAAGAGATGGAGTAATCTTTTTTAAGAATATTACACATACATCATTACAAACAATAAAATTAAAAACTAAAAGTAGATACATAACTTCTTCCAATAACCAACAACCACCTATGACACCGCATAAAAATTTACAATAAGAACTAGAAAAAAGAGATAAGTATTCAGTACCTCTCCGAAGTCTTTTTAGTATACTTTTATCACTCCTTTGTGCTGATATGGCATCTTTATCATATTTAAATAGAGCTCATGTATAAGGTGTCACGTCAGCTGAAAAAATTTGACAAAAATTCATCAAAATTCAGTTTAGATGGGTAATAGAACCCGTGAGGTATTCTGTTAAGAGGGGTAATAAGATGTCCGTGAAGTTGAAGTGTGTCATGACAAATTTTGTCATTATTTAGGAGGGAACTAGATATTTTACTCAAAAAAAATATCATAAAAATGATGCTATTAAGGATATCAATTGTGAAAATAGTACCTATGAAGAAGGAGATGATAGATATATATTAGATAAAGATTATACTTTAATAGAAGTTGAAAGTAAATTTTATAATTTAAGATAGGAATAAAAAAAGAAGCAATAAGAAATCAACAAGACCTAGAGGAAAGAGTGGGTATATTAGATAAAATGAAAATAATTGAAGAAAAATCTTTAAAATATTAAAAATAATAAAATAATAAATTAGATATCATTAATCCCAAGTATGTAATAAAAATTGTCTCTGTAGAAGCCACTAGTTAAGACATAGAAAACTTTACAATTCAGATAAAAAAATTATTAGATTTAGGGATAATAAGGAGATCTACTTCTTGTAAACACCTAATTTTTTTACCAAATCTAAGTCTTTTTGTCATTTTAGTGTTCAATTTCGTTTTAGGGTCTAAATTAGATATTTTAAATTTATCTTATTTTTACTAAATTTATTTTAAAAATTTTGAAAAACTACAAAAATAGAGTCATATTTTAAATAAGTTTTTATTTTTATTTTTTAGTTTTTATTTGTTTATTTATTTTTAGAAAAAAAAAAAAGAAAAAAAAATTTTCTAAATTATATTTGTTTCTTCTTTCAATTTTTAATAAAGAATGTTGTGATATTAATATTTCTTAACCATATTCCTAAGACTAGCTAATTAACTTATCTTGTATTTTGTTAGTTTTAAAACAGATTTTATTATTTTTATTTTATTTAAAATATTAATTAAAATTAAAAAAAAAAAAAAGAGAGAGAATCCTAAACTACCCAAACCACCCACAAGTCCCACTCTCACAAAACCTCTCCCCCATTTTCCCATAAAACACACACACGACAAAAACACACACACACGACACAAACAAACACATACACTAATTATATAACACACACATGCACACAAAAATCAGGGGGGAGAGAAGAAAAAGACAACACACAGGAGAAGAGAAAAACAACGGAAGAAAAGAAAACTAAGAAAAAAAAAAACAAGCAGACAAGTTAAACTTCGAATTTATCTTCCACGGTTTCAAGTTCGTGACTCCTAGAATCAGTAGATTATAATAATTTTATCATTGGGAATCGATCTTCTCAAAGGTATATCTCAATCACCCTTGTATAATTCAATATTACAATTATTCGGGACTCGATTTCAATATATTATAAAGTCTTTTTTATCACGTATCTATCTAACTTGCATTTAATCTTAATGTAATGTATAAAGCATGTCAGAATTACTATCACCATATTTAGTAAAATTATTGTCATGTTCTATATATTATTGTATGTTCAAGTAAATATTTTTTTTATTATTAGTTGGGGTAAGCTTCGTGAATGTGTGATGGGTAGGTTTGTATACTAGGGTTGTTTGTGTTTCATGTGTATATTGTATATTCATTAGGGTAATATTCTAAAGGGCTTGCATGATCTAAGCATTTTTTTTTGAAAGAAAAATTATAATTAGGTCAAACTGTAATATGTCACTCTACTCATATTATCGTTAACTTGTCATGTTTCTGATATCTTGGACAAAGAAAGATTCTAAAGTATCAGAATAATATTTTTATGGAGTGACAAATTAAAGAATAAGATAAATTAAGAGAAATAGGTAGATTTGGGGTTTTTAGCTCTGGGGAAATGAGTAGTAGGTAGTAACTGTAGTCTTCAGTTTATGATGCTTTTGTGGTTATGTTGGTCGGTTCTGTTTAGTGTTGTTCTTATGGTCTAGATGCATGTAATATCTGGTTACATTATCTATGAACAAAGTTATGTTTCTAGTAATTCTATTGTTCGGCTGGCAGTTGATTTATTTTGTTATTTGATAGATCTGAATGTTTTATTTAAAAAAAAATAAAAAAAATTTCATTCTTTTTTTATTTTATTTTCGTTGGTAAGGGAGTGAATTCGTAAAATAACGAGTTAGGTTCTTAATCTCAAATAAATTAAGTTTTAATATACAAGTGAAAATTGACGATGAAGTTGGAAAACCCTGCTACCGACCATTCGTTATAATTAAATTAATTTACCATTTGAAGCCAATTGAATTGGGTTGGGTAGGTTTTAAACCCATTAGGTGCTTATTTAGATTAGGAAAATAGGGACAACTCATAAATGCCATAAAGGCACGAGAAACGTGCCAAAATTTGTGGTGAGGCCGAAAAATACTACTATCAGTAAGCCACACGTTAATATAATAAATAATTTCAAAATAAACTAAAAGCGGGAGGCAAACAACTTTTAGGTTAACAAATATTATAAATCAAAAAAAAATAATTTAAGCCAGACATAAGTCATTAAAGAGACCGTGCTAGAACCACGGGACTCGAGGGGTGCCCAACACCTTCCCCTCGGTCAATAGAATTCCTTATCCGAATTTCTAGTTCGCAGACGAAAAAATAAAAAATTGAAGAGTTATTTCCTTTTGAATAGGGATTCAATAAGGTGACTTGGAACACCCAAACTCAATTCCAAGTGGCGACTCTGTAAGTAAAGTAATCCCTTTTCAAAACGTCACTTTAATCGAAAAAAACCGTTTTCTCTGAAACCAACTCCCTAGCGGGGTCGGATGCGGTGAAAAATAGGGGTGTGATACTTCTAAACATAAATGACTGTTTTTTTATAAGAAATCATAGTGAAACACTAAAAGAAAAAATTAGAATGGTAATTAGTTATATAAAACTCAATGATATACTAGAACAAACAGATATAAATTAGCTGACAAAAATAAATTAATAAATAGAATACAGGAAAAAAAATTATTAGTAAAATCAAATGTAAATAAAGATATTGACAAGTAAAAATACCTGATGATAGTATAGAATAGACTGCATTTATATATCCTCAAGGACATTTCGAATTGTTAGTTTGTCAATTGGACTAAAAATGATCCCACTTATTTTTCAAAGAAAGATGAATAGTATATCTAAAGATTATAAAAAAATTGTTTTAGTATATGCGAATGACATCTTAATATTCAGTAGAGACACTATAGAAAATTCATATTATTTACAAAAAAATTTCAAATTATTCATAGATAATGAAATAATAATTAGTGAAAAGAAGATGAAATTTTGCAAAGCTTATATAAATTTTTTAGGTATGATATCTAGAGATGGCAAAATTAGGCTACAGCCCCAGATAGCTAAACAAGTTTTAGAAATCTCAAACAAATTAGATAACACAAACGAACTGCAAAAATTTTTAGGATTAATAAATTATGAAAGATATTTTATTAAAAATTTTTTAAAAAAAATGTGGGACCTCTATATGTCAAGACAAGAGCTAGAGGACAAACATTCTAACAATAAAAAATATCAAACTAGTACAAAAATAAATTAAAAATATATCTCTGATTTAAATATGCCACTAAAACAGATTGTTTCATAATAAAGATGGACGAAAGTCGTGAAGGAAGGGGAGCAATATTAAAAGTCAGACCATATAAATATAGTAACAAACATGAACAAAGAAGTTGTGCCAATCAAAATAAAAGATACAAAGAAAAATAAAAAAATGAGTGGCATAGATGCATAAATACGAGTTGTTATATATGGATTAAATAGTTTTGTGTTCTATATTTTAAATTAAAAAGGGATAATAATAAGAACTGATTGTTTATAACTATAATTAAATTTCATCAAAAAATAAAAGATAAAATAAGTAGTAGAAGAAGATGGTTAAATTTTATGAATATTATTACTACATCTGAAATTTAATTTTCGAATACATTAAAAGAAAAAATAATAATCTCGCGGATCAGTTAAATAAATTAAACATACATATTAATTAATATATTTATTTTTCAGCACGAGACGGACAATTCCAAGTCTGCAGACAAGGAAAAAGGCATGGCCTTACCCTCAAGACACATATACACAAACATTGCTCGGTAATACACACTTTACATCACAAGCATTAGCTTTAGAAAATCATGCTAAAAGAATGTATTTTGGAAAACAAAATTTAATATTCTTTTATCATCTCATTTATCTTTTAGAGTTTTACCAGAATATATAATAGATTGAGAGCAAAGATGCTTACCAGACAATTATGAAATGCTTATAATAAAAAGACAATAAGTATTTTACAGCATTCATAAATGCTTTGTGACTTTATGCAAAAAAGTAAGGATAAAAAATTTTAATATTATATAGTAGCTCATGAAAAAAATAAATAACAATTTTCAAACTTGCTAGAAATTTTAGATTCAAGAAAATATTTTTTAAAAGGTTTCAATAATTTTACTGAAGCATTAGATTACGCTAGAAGTATATTAGAATCAAATTATTGTATTGCACCTGTCCTCAAACAAAATTCTAATAATATATCCATTATAACACCTAAAAAGATAGATAAGATAATTTTTTGCAATCATTGTTTGTTAATGACTGGGGGATTTAAGTGGCTGAATTAGAAAAACAAAGCCTTGATTCAAGAAAAACTCAGACTTATCAAAAAAATAAGGTCAAAGAAAGACTCAAATTGATTAAAAAAGAAATATATCAGACTCAGCTACAATTATTTTGTGACTTTCAATCTTAAAAATCTCTATTTTAAAATAAAATAAATAAAACGGGTGTGTATTCCGCAATGAATGCAGCAAGATTCACTATGTCCGATAGAGACCTAGCTAGTCCAGTTAAAATAATAATTGATAAAGACTCATCAAATTCGTTGATGATTGTCACTTCGATAAAAAGTGTACATATCCTAAAGTAGGAAGAATACTCATAGAGACTATAGTAAAAGAAGAATTAGTATTTAAGAAAAGGATGGTGAAATTAAAAAAAAAGGGACGAGACGGAAAAATTAAGCGAATGGACTCTAAAAAAGTTTCTTCAAATCAGTCAAGATAACCAAAAAAATTGAACCATCTATTCAAGACAAACATAAAGATGTGAATAAACAGCAGAAATAGTAGACGAATCAAAAGATGACAATATTCATAACGACGACAGGTATGATTCCGAAATGAGCATTGATTTAGTAGAACTGCACAATTTATAAATGTGGAGAATGACATCAGAAGGCGTGAGAAGAAAGAAATTAATGATACCATATTTGATGGACATAAAGCAAGCTTTGACATAAAGTTTGAAAGGAGACAACGATTTGATTTCAAGACATCTGAACGACATAAGTGGAGTGTTATAAGAGATTCTTATCCAATACTCTTAAGAAGGAAAATAACAATTTGACGTCCGAACATCAAGTCAGGAGACATCTATAAATAGAAGCAGTTCAAAAATTCACAAGACAGAGTTACAAGAAGAGAAAATACATGGCTAAGAAAATCGTTTCCAAAAATCCTTATATTTCCCTTCCTTTTTATCTATCATCCATCATAATATTTACCTATATTCCCTATCTAAACCTTATATTATAAATTTTCTGTAAAATAAGTTAAGACTTTTTAATAAGCTTGTGTGTATCTAAATATTAATATGTTGTAATATCTCGCACGTTTGGATATTTAAATTAATTCAATTTTCGA
>NC_061119.1:174736907-174796370 GCF_002878395.1 Capsicum annuum
TATCGTTCACTGTTGCTTAATAACAATTTTATTGTTTGATTTGATGGTATGGTACTGTATCGTAACTGGTAAATTTATTAAAATACCCCTAATTATTATAAATTTTAGATTTATCAAAAATTATTAATAAATAAAATAAGTTTCTTTCTCTTATTGATGGATCAATCAAATCCAATATTTTTCCTTCTTTTCACTTATTCCATGCCTAAAAGTTCACAAGACAATAGCAAATCGGCAACTCGATATATATTCGTCTATCATTTTTCCTTTGTCAAAGTTCAATATTCCTCCAAGCTTTTTGCAAGTTGGACTATTAAAAAAAAATTGTAAGTAAGAATTAAAAGATCAAACCAAATAAAGTTACAAGAAAGATTTTTTTAGAAAAAAGAATCAACTAGTTAATTCATGTCATCTTTTACGCGAGTATAACAATATGGTACACTAGGAGACAACTAATTGTAGAGTCAAAAATTAATCACTATTCAGTCGACTCAAAACTATTCAAAACTTTCATTTACATTACATTCTGCAAAATGGGAAACGAGAAACAAAAAATTGCAACTGTTTGCTTTGTGCTGCACCCCCGAGCCATTTCCTGCACATATTTGGAATTATAGGTTCATCTCAAAAGAGAAGTAACTTCTACTACTAAGGTACTCATATTTGAGTACATGTCTACTTTTAAGTCAGTTGTGGACTTCAATGAATACTTCAATGAATACGAACTCTGCGACGATGAAAATGAACTACCTATACCTCTATAGACAAGTGTATTAAAAAAATACTTAGCTAATAAGGAACAAATGAACATTATATAGTGACGCAAACAGAAACACTTAGCTATAGATTAGCAGCATCACTCTTGTTGTTCTTACTATATATACACAAAAATAATTTAAAGCATATTTATGTAGTATAATTTTTCATCGAAAGGGTTTTATCCCAAGTGTAGCTCTGCCTCTGGTGATCCCAACAAGTACAGAAATAGAAGGGGCATTTGGACCAGCATCTACCACACCTATGGCCATGGTCGATGCTAATGATTCTTACTTTATGAACTTTCCAATGTATTTAAAATTAGGTTGCAAGTGTAATATCATGAGGTAAGATATGAATAGGGGGCCTACAATAGTTCTCTTAGATGTTTTTAATTAACTGGGTAATTTCTATCTCCAGGTTCAAGTGTAGATTCATTTCAAGGAAGGGAAAATGATTATATCCTCTTGTCTTGTGTCAGGAGTAATAAACATCAGGTTGGTATTGACGTCCATAATTGTTTATTTTCACTTACTGTCCATGTTAATATGATACCAATGTGGTTCAAGGTATAGATAGTTTGTAATTTTTATGTGATATTTTCTCATTTTTTCCCACTCTTTCCACAGCATGTATGCACCGTACACTCTGATTTTTTGCATCCCATCGTTTCTAAAATATGAGACTAGTTTTCCCACTCCTTTTTTATTTGAGGGTACAAGAGGTGGATGAGTTTCTAATACTTCGTTGGTTGTTCTATCCATAAAGTTATGTTAAATTAAAAGAACAGAAAGGCTGAACATCCCATATTTCCAGTGTCTTAGAAGTAACTGCGGGCTTTATAGTTTACTTGGTTGCTATTCCTTTCAGGGCATCGAATTTCTTAATGATCCTCACAAGCTCAATGTAGCTCTTACACGTGCTCGTTATGGAATCGTTATCCTAGGAAATCCCCAAGTGTTGGGAAAGTATCCTTTCTAGAATGGCTTGTTAACACACTACAAGGTAATTTTGTAAATATTTCTGGAAAGAAAATTCTAAGGTAACTTTTCTTTCTATAATTTCTATTCTAATACTGATTTTAAATACTTATTACCTAATAGACAACATTTCATGATTATTCTGTGACCTTGAGGAAAAAAGAATCATAATTCCAAGAAATTTCATCTCTCTCTTTCCCAAGTTAGCAATTTACATCAACACCAAGCTGCTTTCTCTTTCACCTGAGAGAAGAGGAGAACAATGCAGTAGCAGTAGAGATCTTGAACAGAGGAGAAACCCAACAGCAAAGAGCATGAACATATAAGCATAAAAATTAAAATAAATTAGGGTTGGAAGTAATATAAGTTAAAAGGGTAAAATAGTATCAAACAATATTATATAAGGACATAATTGAAAAAAAAAATACCACAAAATTGGTGGTCTGAAAATTGACTGATTTCATGGTTACCAAGATATGAAAAGATACAATACCATACCATTCATTTCAGAAAATAATCAAAACAAATATGGTTCGGTTTGTAACCATACCATACCAGACCATAGGAAACCACCATCCAAACAGGCACTTATAGAAGTACCTTCAGTTCATTTTTCTCCCTTAGGTCGGTGGACCTTTATAAGATCAGCTTCTCACTTTTTTGAACTCATAAACTCTTCAAAAAATAATATAAAATCATAGAGAAAGCCCCAAAATTCTCCTTGGATATTGATGCTTTCAACTTAGTAGTTTAATGGAAGTTGCTTTATTCATCATTTTGGTGTAGTTTATCCAGTCAATTTCATGGCATATCTTTTGGGTGTTGTGGTAGTGAGGTTGTCAATATGGTTGATCTTGTGGTAGTGTTTCTAGTGTTCTTATCAAGGTGCGAACAACTTTAATCAATTTATAGCTACCTTAGATCCTAAATAGTATTTTACGGTGGTAATTAGTATCTTTTGTTGGATTGTCCTAGTGTTTCTTGTTCTTTTGGTTGAATGGATTTTTACCTTCGTTCAATAGTGAATAGGTGTTATAGAAAGTTATTAGAAGTTTTAATTTCGTGAAGAAAATTTCTCACTTTAATGTCCCCTTTAATTGCATTTATCGAGCCACGATGTGGTGATTAAAAGTTCTAGCTCTAGGCAAGCTTGTTAACTATGTTGAAATGTTATATTGAAGGAGGTATGGATTAAGGATTGGTGCCCACTCTAGGGAGTCTCACATGGAAGTTGTCAATTGGAGCACCGTGAAATACATTTTAAAATAGTGCCTCGGGAGCTCGTCGCTCTGTAGAGATGTTGCTAGCATATTGTTGCTGGATTTAGTTGTTATTTAATGTTGTTATTGGCCTCATTTTATGATTGGTATTTGGTTGGTCGCAAATGTGAAATTAACTCTTTATTGATGGGCCATGGCATATTATATGCATCTATCTTTGATACAAACTCGTACAATTGGGATACTATGGTCAATATTTAAGTGACGTCAAATACATTACATAGGAAATTTATGTTAAGACCATCTGTAACTCCCTAAGACCTGGTCCCGAGACTTCACACAGTGCTCAAGACTACGATTAGTCTCAAGATAACCCTGTAAGCCTGCTACTAAGTTTATAGCTCATATTAAAGTAATTTGATCAGATAGAAATGCAAAAATACAGAACATTATCAAAACTGTCTGAGATTAAATGAAGATACTTTTGGATCACTAATATCGAAAGTCTAGATATAATAGCTAGTAGTTCGACAAGCCTCCACTATTAAGAAACTAGAGAGCCATTGGGATAAACCCTCAACTGACTCAGACCAAACTGAAAGAAACTACTCAAATACTATGAAAGCTGAAAATCTGGATAAATGGGACCTCAAGGACCACCAACTGTTGGGATATAGATAAAGATGCCCAAAATAACTCATGCTGCTGAGACTGAGCACCTGAACCTAGATTATAAGACAATACAGCACATAGACTTAAATGTGGATCAGTACTTTGAGGATGTACTGAGTATATGGGGGTGAATGCATTACTTTGAGGATGTACTGAGTATATGGGGGTGAATGCATAAGTAAAAGTAGTATCTCAATATTATTAAATTCATAGAATATGCATGTTGTATGTAATGACTCACATGGCTAGAATAACTGAAAGCTGATAATCATAAATCATGATTGACAAAACATATTGCGTAAATCTGGTGAGCCATCACATTTAAATTCTAAAAAGCTGAACTATTATCTGTCATTCTTTTCTGTTAAACTGTAGGGAAAATACCTTTTTTTTAAAAAAACTATTCTGAAGATCTTTACTGTTAGGGAAATTCTTTTAAAAGCTTTTTTATTGTTCTTTACTAGTAGAAAAATTTATTCAAAAGCTGTTTATTTACTTTTACTAGCAGGTAGCTTCTTCTAACCGACATAAACCATGTGAGCTATCATGGGGTCCAACATCTCGATCCCCTAAGGGGAAAACCTCACTTTGGGTATAACCTGAGATAAGTGATCACATCTATAATTGTCATCCATATAGAAATAGGAATACTGAATCTGTAACTATGTTGGCTCATAGTTCTAAGAAAGTAGGATGTGTTAAACTCACACTTTTTGCTCGGTGCTAAATACTACTCCCTTTAATCTATATGCTCATTCTATAGGAAATTCACTTTTAAAAGTCGTAATATTTCATACTGAAATCTAGTTGTGTATCTGTTCATTCAAAATTGAATTTAAGTTGTAAAGTGGAGTTCATATCTTAGCTAAAGATCGAAAGATTAAATCTTTATTCAAAGTTGTCTATAAAACATATCATAAGATGCTTAAAAGCATAATCATTCTTGACATAGCAACATTCAACTAGGGCTTGATAACCCATGCATCAATTTCATGTTAAATCATGATAAAGTTCATACTTGATAATGAAAATATTCATAATTCACTCAAAATCTGGAAAATATGGTCACACGCATAAATTTGCGAAAGTAGACATGTAATTCAACACTCAATTTATTTGAAATCTCAAAATCTTCAATTAACAATAAATGGGTATGAACCCTAAATTGAAATTCATGTAACATCATGTGAATTTATAAATAAAAACTAGTTTTGGGCACAAGGAAGAAAGATTTATCCTTGTTCAAAACCCCACATACCTTAATTGATGACATTGAATAAAAAGCTTGATCTTGAACTCCTATTTGTGCCTTTGAAGATGACCTCTTGAAGTTCTTGTATTGGAAATCTTTAATTTTGTGATATCTTGGAAAAATAATGGAGGAAATGGATTTCTTGGAGATTAAGTTTTGAGCTCTAGGCTTTTCTTGGAGAGTAATTTGATGAAAAGTGAGCATAAAATGTTTAGAATATGATTAATCTTGTGTTTCACACAATTTGGGGGCTTGGAAAAGACCAAACTATCCTTTTTATAATAAATTTTGAAAACTAGAAAATCCCAATTTATCCACCCATCGCGACGCGCCACTATTGTGGCGGCTTACTAGAAATTGAAAATTGGGAACTGAAAAATCAACGCGACACAGAGCTATCGTGGTAAGCCACTGATATTCCATTTAGTCCATCACTGCGATGCACAACCGTCGTGGTAAGCCACTGCATTTTGACAATTGGGAAATAGGACTTCACCGCGATGTGGGACAATCGCGGAGGTTCACTAGAATTTGTCAAATGTCATTTTGCATGTCACCACAATGCGGTGCTGCCTATTTTAAGACACTATCTCCACTAAAAATGCCATAACTTCTCAACCGAGTATCGAATTTAGGTGAAATTGGTATCGTAGGAAAGCTAATTCGATTATCTACCTATTGGTGTGTCTAAAGCTTGAAAATTCTATATGTATCAATAGTTATTAATTTTTTAAGCTAATCCTTAACATTCAAGGAGCTAAATTTAGCTAGGAATAGTACGGGGTATTATATTATCTTCCCCTTGGGAAAATTCATCCTTGAATGAGACTAGTTATGCTAAAAATATTGAGGAACTTAGGCTATATGCTGGCATCCATAACTGAAACAAGTTGTATGACTGAATCTAAAATATACTAAGCAACTGAGCTTATCTGCGAGTTCATGTATTTACATTAAGATAGCTATGTGGCTAAATCTGAGACTGGAAAAGAACTAAATTAAGGAAGACTCTTACCTTTGGCTGAATCTAAATTTGTGAAAAAGAGACGAGGATACTTTGTATGCATATACGCTTCTATTTTCCAAGTAGCGCCCTCAACGGACTGATTTTGCTCCAAAACTTTGACCAAGGGAACTTCTATGTTCCTTAGTCTACGAATCTGATGATCAAGGATCTCTACTGAAACTTTTTCGTATGAGAGGATATTCTGAGTATCTATGCTTTGTAGAGGAACTACAACAGTTGAATCGTCCATACACTTCTTCAATAAGGATACATGGAACACTGGATGAACTGAGGTCAAGTCTGTAGGTAGCCCAAGCTTATACACTACCTTTCTAACACGATTCAAAATCCTGTAGGGGCCTACGTATCAGGGACTAAGCTTTCCTTTTTTTGTCAAATCTCTCCACCCCCTTCATGGGTGA
This sequence comes from Capsicum annuum, assembly GCF_002878395.1. Taxonomy (NCBI): domain Eukaryota; kingdom Viridiplantae; phylum Streptophyta; class Magnoliopsida; order Solanales; family Solanaceae; genus Capsicum; species Capsicum annuum. Next base: position 174,743,216 of record NC_061119.1, read on the forward strand.
AACTTTCAAATATACAAGGTCATCTACTTCAAACTCAAGATCTCTCCTTCTCACGTCTGCATACAATTTCTGACAACTCTGAGCTGCTTTCAACCTTTCTCAAATCAACTGAACTTTCTACATAGCTTTAAACACCATATCTGGTCCAATCAAAGCGGCCTCTTTCACTTTGAACCAACCTATTAGAGATCTACATCTCCGCCCATAAAGAGCCTTAAATGGGGCTATCTGGATGCTAGCATGGTAACTGTTATTATAGGAGAACTCAATCAATGAGAAATACTCATCCCAACTAACTTTGAAATCAAGAACACAAGACCTCAACATATCCTCTAAGGTCTAAATGGTCATCTCTTCCTGACTATCTATCTGCGGATGAAAGGCTGAACTGAGATGAACTTGGGTACCAAGACCCTTCTGAAAGGCTTTCTAAAACTAAGAGGTAAACTGAGTACTCCTATCTGAGATGATGGACAAAGAAACTCCATGCAATCTGACTAACTCTCTGATATACAAATTAGCATAATCTTTAGTTGTGTTGGGTGTGTGAACTGGCAAGAAAAGAGCTGATTTAGTCAATTTGTCTACTATAACCCAAATCGAATCATGCTGATGATGCAATGGGGTAATCAGTCAAAAAGTCCATATTCACCTCTTCCCACTTCTAAGTAGGAATACCAAACTCCTGCAACGTGCCACTAGGTCTATGGTGCTCTACTTTAACCTGTTGATAAACTTAACACTTAGCTACGAACTCTATAATTCCTTTTTCATACCACTCCACCAATAGACTTCCCGCAGATCGTGATACATCTTGGGGGCTCCCAGTTAGATGAAATAACGCGCACAATGCGCTTCTGCCATAATCCGCTGCTTTAAATCATCAACACATGGCATACACAATCTACTCTAGTATCGCAACACCTCATCTCTCCCTTGGGAGAAAACTTCTACCTTTTGCTCTTTAACTTAACCCTTCAGTTTGACCAAACTAGGATCTCTATCCTATTTTTCTTTCACTTCAAAAACTAGAGAAGATTTTGAACTACTCTGAACCCAAACATTCCCTTCAGCTCAGTCAACCAACCTCACACCCAATCTAGCTAACCGGCGAACTTCCTAAACTAGTTCTTTCTTATTATTTTCCATGTGAGCAACGCTGCCCATAGATAATCTACTAAGGGCGTCTTTCACTACATTGGCCTTGCTCGGATGATACAACACACTCATATCATAATCCTTAAACAATTCTAACCACCTTCTCTGACAAAGATTTAAATCCCTCTGAGTGAACACATACTGCAAACTTTATGATCCATAAACACATCAACATGCACCCATAAAGATAGTACCTCCAGATTTTCAATACAAACATAACAACAGCTAACTCAAGATCATGGGTAGGGTAGTTTTTTTCATGAGACTTAAGCTATCTAGAGGCATAGGCTATGACTTTACCTCTCTGTATCAACACACAGCCGAAACCAATTCTAGTGTCATTATAGTATACAACGAATCCATTCATACCATCTGGTAGTGCTAAAATTAGAGATGAAGTGAGTTAAGTCTTCAACTCCTGAAAACTCTTATCACAGGAATCTGACCACTGAAACTTATCTTTCTTCTAAGTCAATTTGGTCATAGGCGACGCAATGGATGAAAACCCTTAACAAACCATCTATAATAGCCAGCAAAACCCAAGAAACTTCTAATGTCTAATGGAGAAATGTGTCTAGGCCAGTTCCTCATGGCTTCGGTTTTTTGGGGATCAACTCTAACGCCATCACTAGAAATAATATGACCGAGGAAAGCTACTGGCCTTAGCCAAAATTCACATTTGTTAAATTTGGCGAACAATGGGAGATCTCTAAGAGTTTGCAACACAATTCTAAGATGGATTGCATGATTAGCCTCACTATGGGAATAGACAAGGATATCATCGATATAGACTATGACAAACATGTCTAGGCACTGTTTTAACACACAAATTATTAAGTCCATGAAGGTTGCTGGGGCATTTTTTAGCCCGAAGGACATGACTAGAAACTCAAAATGACCATAACGGATTCTAAAAACTGTCTTTGGAATATCACATTCCCTTACTCTAAGCTAATGATACCCGAATCTAAGGTCTATCTTTGAGAAGTAACTTGTACCTTAGTGTTGATCAAATAAATCATCGATTCTAGGAACAGGATATTTGTTTTTTTACTGTGACTTTATTCAGCTAACAATACTTAATGCACATTTACAAAGAAACATCTTTCTTTCATATGAATAGGATAGGAGCGCCCAATGGAGAGACACTGGGCCTTATGAAACCTTTATCTAAGAGGTCTTTAAGTTGTTCTATTAAATCCTTAAGCTCATCTGGAGCCATACAATATGGAGGAATAGAAATGGATTTAGTATCTGGGAGAAGGTCAATACCAAATTCTATTTCCCTATCAGGTGGTACCCCTAGCAAATCTTCAGGAAAGACAACAGGAAACTCATTGACTACACTGACAGACTGAACTATTAGAGTCTTAGACTTAGTGTCTTTGACTCGAACTAAATGATAGATACACCTTTTTAAGATCAACTTCCTAGCTTTAAGGTAGGATATGAAATAACTCTTTGGGGACACTGAATTACCTTCCCACTCAAAGACTAGCTTTTCTAGAAACTAAAACATCACCACTCGGGTGCGATAATCTATGGATGCATAACAAGAATGGAGTCAATATATACCAAGAATAAGGTCAAAGTCAACCATGTATAACTCTATCAAATCTGTTAACGTAGTCTTATGAAGGACAGTAATAGGACACTTTCTATAGATCTATTTGGCAACGAGTTGCTCACCCACTGGGGTTGAAACTAAGAAGGGCTCAGGGATCTTTTCAGGACCTATTTTAAAATTTACTACAACTAATTGGGTCATATAAGAGAAACTCGACTTGGGGTCCAACAATAAATAAACATTAAGATGAAAGACACAAAGAATACCAGTAACAACATTTAGGGATCTCTCCTACTCCTAAGGGGATAGAAAAGAACAAAATTGATTTTGATGCTAATCGCCACCAGTACTGGATGATGCACCCTGAGGAGGAATTGGGAAAGCTATGGGAGTTGGTGCACTAGTAGCCTGAGTCTAGGGACAAAGATCCCTACTTCCTTGCTTAGCATATGGCCACTCCTTGATACCATATCCCAACTGACCACATCCAAACCAACCTTTATGACCCAACAAGAATTCACCAGGAGGATTCTTACCATATCTAGCACATGAAGGATAACTAGGCTTTCCATCCATACTATTATGAGATCTAGACATAAAAATCCTACCCTACTGTTCCAGCTTAGTTTTGGGTGTGAAGGCATTAGCTGAAGATGGCACTGGCAAAGGTGGAAGACTCTAAAAATATGAATGATTTACCCTTGTAGACCTTGACTGACCATACTCAAACTGCCCAGTTCTAGCCTTCTTATTACTTTTATCTCTTCCCTTTAACTTTTCTGCCTCAATTTGTTGGGTATGAGTCATCAATCTAGTAAGATCCATGTCTCCAATAAGCAAGGCAGTCCTACACTCTTTGACTACCAATCCAGACACTCTATTAACAATCTTACTCATACTAGAGCTAGTGTCAGCTATCAACTCAAGAGCATACTTAGATAACTGGTTGAACTTAAGGCAGTACTCCTTCACTATCATTGAGTCCTACCTCAAGTTCATAAAATCCTTAATCTTAGCTTCCCGTAACTCATGCAAAAAGAACCTATCTAGAAAAGCATCCTGAAAAACCTGTCAACTCATGGGAGCTACATTCTTACCCCTACCATTATTCTACATAACAACCTAATCATAAAAAACATCATTCATCCTATAAGAATCCAATTCCACACTCTCCTATTCTATAACATGCATAACTTGGGTGATCTTTTTCACCTCATCAAGATATAACTGTGGGTCCTCACCTACCTTTGACCCAAAGAATTTAGGCAGATTTATTCTCATGAAGTCATGAAGTCTGGCTTCATCTAAATCACCCTTTTGCTAATGCAAAACTATAGCCTGATTATTGGCCTGAACATTTACAATCACGGCTTGAGCTAATGCCTTAAAGTTAGCCAAAAATTCGGCATAAGACACATTCTTATTCAGAGGATAAACAGGCTGGGGTGGCTGGTAATCATTCCTACGGCCATTAGCTCTGCAAGGAGGCATGTTCTACCATGAAAGAGCATGAGTTAATAGAAGATAGAGATAGTTGTAAGAACGATGGATTATGAAAGAAAGAGGTAGTTTTCCTAAAATTTCCCATAGCCTCTTGCTCATAAATATGGTGTACTTCACACCCATGATCAAGACTCTATGTAGCGCGGTTTGTCTGACTCCCTAGGACTCTCTAAACCTCTGAATCTGATACCAAGTTTGTAACACCCTGAGACCTGGTCCTAAGATGTCACACGATGCTCAAGACTACTAAAAGTCTCAAGCTAACCTTGTAATCCTGCTACTAAGTTTATAGCTCATATTAAAGTAATTTAATAAGATAGAAATGCTAAACTACTAAACATTATCAAAAATTTTTTAGATCAACTGAAGATACTGTCTGGATCACTAATACTGAAAGTCTGGATATAATAGCTAGTAGTCCGACAAGCCTCTACTACTAAGAAACTATAGAGCCATTTGGACAAACCCCCAACCGACTCAGACCAAAGTGAAAGAAACTACTCAAATACTATGAAATCTCAAAATTTGGATAAATGGGCCATCAAACCTTGAGGACTCACCAACTGTCTAGAAATAGATAAAGATGCCTGAAATTACTCACACTGCTAAGACTGAGCAAATAAACCTACATTATGAGACAATGTAGCATATAGACGTATATGTGGATCAATACTTTAAGGATGTACTGAGTATATGGGGGTGAATGCATAAGTAAAAGTAATATCTCAATGTTATTAAAATTCATAGAATATGCATATTGTATGTAATGACTCACATGGCTAGAATAACAAAAAGTTGATAATCATCAATCGTGAATAACAAAACATACTGGGTAAATCTGGCGAGCCATCACACTTAAAGTCTAAAAAGCTAAACTGTTATCTCACATTCTTTTTCGTTAAACTGTAGGGAAAATACCTTTTAAAAAAAACTATTCTGAAGATCTTTACTGTTAGGGATATTCTTTTAAAAGCTTTTCTATTGCTCTTTACTAGTAAGGAAATTTACTCAAAAGTTGTTTATTTACTTTTGCTAGTAGGGAGGTTCTTTTAACCAGCATAATTCATATGAGCTATCATGGGGTCCAACGTCTCGTTCCCCTAAGGGAAAACCTCACGTTGGGGAGAAGTGTCATACTCTTGCCAAGAAGTATAACCTAAGCTAAGTGATCACATCTATACCGGTCATCCATATAGAAATGGAAATACTAAATCTATACCTATGTTGGCTCGTAGTTCTAGGAAAATTGGATGCACTAAATCCACACTTTCTGCTTGATGGTAAATCTACTCCTTTTAATCTATATGCTCATTCTGTAGGAAATCCACTTTTAAAAGTCATAATATTTCATACTGAAAGCTAGTTGTGTATCTGTTCATTCAAAACTGAATTTAAGTTATAAAGTGGAGTTGATATCTTAGCTAAAGATCAAATCTTTATTCAAAGTTGTCTATAAAACATATCATAAGATGCTTAGAAGCATAATCATTCTTGACATAGCAATATTAAACTAGGGCTTGATAACCCATGCATCAATTTTATGTTAAATCATCATAAAGTTCATGCTTGATAATGAGAATATTCATAATTCAACTCAAAATCTAAAAATATGGTCACACACATAAATTTACGATAGTAGACATGTAATTCAACACCCAATTTACTTGAAATGTCAAAATATTCAATTAAAAATAAATGGGTATGAACCCTAAATTGAAATTCATGTAAAATCATATGAATTTATAATTAAAAACTTAGTTTTGGGCATAAGGAAGAAAGATTTATCCTTGTTCAAAACCCCACATACCTTAATTGATGACATTGAATAAAAAGCTTGATCTTGAACTCCTATTTGTGCCTTTAAACATGACCTCTTGAATTTCTTGAATTGAAAATCTTTAATTTTGTGCTATCTTGGAAAAGTAATGGAGGAAATTAGATTTCTTGGAGATTAAGTTTTGAGCTCTAGGGATTTCTTAGAGAGTAATTTGATGAAAAGTGAGCATAGAATGCTTAAAATAGGATTAATGTTGTGTTTCACATAATTTGGGGGCTTGGGAAAAGACCAAACAACCCTTTTTAAAATAAATTTTGAAAATTGGAAAATCTTAATTTTTCCACCCACCGCGACACTCCACTATCGCGGTGGCTTACTGGAAATTGACAATTGGGAACTAGAAAATCAACGCGATGCCGAGCTATCATGATAAGCCACTATAATGCTATTTAGGCCATTACTACGATGCGTCAACATCGTGGTGAGCCACTGGATTTTGACAATTGAGAAATGAAACTTCACTGCGATGCGGGACAATTATGGAGGTCCACTAAAATTTGACAAATGCCATTTGGCATGTCACCATGATGCAGTGCTTCCCATTTTAAGACACTTTCTCCTCTAAAAATGCCATAACTTCTCAATCGAGTATCGGATTAAGGCAAAATTGGTATCGTTGGGAAGCTAATTTGATTATCTACCCATTGGTAGGTCTAGAGCTTAAAAATTCTACACGTATCAAGAGTTATTCATTTTTGAAAGCTAATCCTTGAAATTCTAGGAACTAAATTTAACTAGGAATAGTATGGGGTATTACATCATCCTTCTTCTTGACATGTTCCTTTATTGCCCAAAGTGTGATACTGCTAGCTTACTACAAACAAATGACTTGTAGTTGGGACTCTTTATATTGGCTACTTGAGTAGATTACTACATCATTACCAAAAATTTAATTATTTAGGTAAGTCAGGACCCAACACAATAGAATCCCAATATAGTCGATACGATTATTATTTAGGGAGAGATTTTCTTTCAACATATTTTTCTGTCTTTTCAATATGCAATCACTGGTGGAGTTTTAGTTGGTTGCGGTGATGTAATTGCACCTAAGATTTATGGGATAAAAAGGATTCAATTCAGAAGATTACATATTCCAGTGCTCTATGGATTTAAATATTCAGGACCCTTTGGCCATTTTCTGCATAAATTGATGGATGTTATATTTCAAGGACAAAAAAGGTAATAAAATAGTAGATAAAAAGATTTTGTTGGAATAGTTTTGTGAAGTTCTTAGTTTTGCTGCTTGATAAACTATACTTTTGGAACCTGGTTCCTGAAGATCTTATGATGATAAAAGCTATAACTACTTACAGACCTGGTTGACTTCATTCACGTCATTATCACAAGTTAACACTATAGTTGGACATAGTACTACTCTGCAAAAAAGTTGGTGAAAAGGTTGGTCCCCTTTTTGTATTCTTGTCTCAACCAACGAGATTCATCCTAGGTTTTTTTTATCCCTTATAGATGCTCATATCAACTGCAATAAAACTCAATGATTCCATATTCCAAAATACAAACAAATCTCTTAAGCTTTGCTGATTAAAAGGCTTATCAGCAATAAGAAACCTGCTCAGTTTGTTACTTATGTCTTAGAATCCATATTGTCTTCAGTCTGTAAATATTTCCTACTATTATAAGTTCATTACCCATAAGTTCCTTTATTTTAGTTCTCTTTGTAAAAGTATCATCTAGAGTTAGTTGACAAAAGCAAAAGTTAGCTTTGTCATTCAGTTAGACTTAGCTGGGTCAGTATGCAGTAGAGTTGTTACACTGAGTTCATTGTAATAGAGGTATTACATTGAAAAGGGATTAAGAGTGTAATACTTGAAGTCATAGAGTCAGTATTCAAGGTTGCTTGAATATTAGTAGAGTTGTTGGAAATCTTAGGGGCATGTTGTGGTTTTTCTTTCTTGAAAAAGGAGTTTCCATGTACAATTTGCATAAATTTATTGTGTCTATCTTTTTATTTTTATGTACTGTTCTATTTAGTTTCTTCTGTTTTATGTTTTTTTAGGAATAGGTCCCAAATTATTAGGGTAACCAGTCTATTTCTTTATTTGGTATCAGATTAAGGTCTTCCAAATAGGTTAACACCTAGGAAGGATCTTTAAAAATTGCTACCTCTCCAAACTTTGAAGAAGGCCAATCTACTACTCGACTATCCAGATTCAATGGGAAATACTATGGTGGTGAAAACTCAAATGCATGACTTCATCATAGATGAAGATCGTAAGTTGTGGGACGTGATTGAAGATGATCCTTTTGTTACCACCAAGCTTGTTAATGATGGTGAAGTTACTTACGATGTTTCCAAATCTAAAAAAGAGTTTGATAATGCTGATAGGAGAAAAATTGAGAAAAACTTTATGGTAATAAAGCTTCTTGTATGTGGAATGGGTTTTGATGAGTACAATAGCCACTGGTCCATGGATAGTGGTTGTTCAAAAGACATGATTGCAAGACTTCAAGACTTTCTCTTGCTAAAAGTCCATGAAGGAGGCATTATTTTCTTTGTTGATGGAAAGAAAGGATATATTGTAGGTATTGGCAAGGTTGGGAAAAGTTTGGGTGAGTCCATTGATGATGTTCATTTTATGGATAGTCTAAAGAGCATGTCACAAATTTGTGACAAGGGAAATAAAGTAAGGTCTAAGTCAGACAAGTGTGCGGTTACAAGACTTAAGGATGGTGAAGTTATTCTCAAAACCTTGAGAAGTAAAAATATGTATGCAGCTGATCTGGGGTAAAGCAAGCCTTACAACTTCATATACTTGAGTATACAAGAAGATGTTGCTGAACTGTGGCACAAAAGATTAGGTCATGTGAGTTTCTCCCTTCTGAATAAGTTGGTTAGTAGGGACCTGGTTCAAGGACTGCGTCAGCTGAGGTTTGCCCACTCCAAGGTTTGTGATGCATGTGTGAAGGTCAAGCAAACCAGGTCCTATTTCAAGCCAAAGAAAGAAATAAGCACTTCCAGGCCTCTCTAGCTTCTTTGTATGGATATATGTGGACCCATAAAAGTCACAAGTAAAGGAGAAAAGACATATATACTAGCCATAAATGATAACTACTCAAGATTCACCTGGACAATCTTCTTGATATCCAAAGAAGAAACATTTATTTGAAGCCTTTGCAAAATAGGTTTAGGTGAAATATAGTAAAAAGATAGTTGTAATCAGATTAGATCACAGCACTGAGTTTAAAAATTCAAGGTTCAATCATTTTTGCACTGAACATAGAATCAATCATAGTTTTTTGGCTAATATAACACCATAGCAAAATGGTATTGTGGAGAGGAAAAATAGGACATTGGTGGAGACTGTAAGGCTCCATTTTGATTGAGGAATGTATAGCTCAAAACTTCTGAGCTGAAGTAGGAATACATCATGCTATGTAATCAATGGGTACCTTATCAGATCAATTCTTAATAAGACTCTCTATAAGAAGAAATCCAGTTAAGCTACTTCAAGTCATTTGGGTGCAAGTTTTTTGTTCTAAAAAATGGCAATAATAACCTAGTAAAATTTCATCCAAGGAGTGATGAAGGTGTTTTTGTTTGATATTCATCAAATAGAAAGTCCTACAGAATCTTTAATAAAAGAACTAAATGTATAAAGAAAAATGTTCATGTAGTGTTTGATAAAGTTGATGGAGTAAATTGGAACAATGATAGTGATGATACTAATCTTGAAAAACTTCTCAAGATTCTTGAGAATTCATTGGAGCATGATGATGAGTTAGAAGAAGGTGTGAAAGATGATAAGGACTCTCTGGGACTAGGTTCTGCTTGTGACCATGATGATGATGCTGAAGAGACTCAGGAACCTGGTTCATCTCAACTCCCCAATGAAGTTTCTAATCTTCACTCCAACTCAACAAATCACCAGTCTCTTAAAGGTAATACCTCTTTGGGAACTGGTCCCAGTTCTAGTCAGCCTACTCCTTAAAGATCCAGCTGGAAGCCTAAATCTTTATATCCTTTAGATAATCTTCTTAACCCTTTGGATTCAGGCTTGTTGACTTGAAACAGAGAAAGAAATCTATGTGCCTTCTCTGCATTCTTACCTTAAATTGACCCCAAGAATGCAAATGAAGCATTGAAAGATGTAGATTACATTAATGTCATGCCAAAAGAGCTACATCAATTTGAAAGAAGCAAATTATGGCACCCGGTTCCCTGTCCCCTAGATAGATCAGTCATAGGGACTCGGTGGGTTTATAAAAACAAAGTTGATAAGCATGGAAATACTATCAATAACAAAGATAGGTTGTTGGTTCAAGGTTATGACCAATAATAAGGCATAGACTATGATGAAACATTTATCCTAGTAGCTAGAACGGAGTCTATCCAGATCCTTATTACTTTTGCCTCTTACATAGATTCAAATTTTTCCAAATGGATGTCAAGAGTGCTTTTTTGAATATACAGCTCAAAGAAAAAGTGACGTGAAGCAACCTCTGAGGTTTGAATATATTAATTTTACTAATCATGTGTTCAAATTAGATAAAGCTTTGTATGGACGGAAGCAAGCTCCGAGAGCTTGGTATGAGAGACTGTCTAAATTCCTTCTTGATAAAAGCTTCAAAGGAGAAAATATTAAGAACACATTGTTCCCGAAGGTTAGAGGAAGAAAATTGCTCATTGTTCAAGTTTATGTTGATGACATCATATTTGGAGCTACAACCAGTTCCCTATGTGATGAATTTTCCAAGTTAATGAGTAATGAGTTCAATATGATAATGATGGGAGAACTCAATTTCTTCCTTGGGATGCAAATTAAGCAAAGTACAATTGGGACTATAATATGTTGACAGAAGTACATTCATGATCTACTTAAAAGGTTCCACATGGAGGATACAAAGCCTATTTATACTCTCATAGGAATTTCTTGCAAATTGAACTCAAATGAACTTGGTCCCTTGGTCAATGATACTATGTATAGGGGAATCATTGGTTCATTATTGTATCTGACTGCTAGCAGACCTAACATTATGTTCAATGTATACATGTATGCTAGATTTCAAGCAAGTCCTAAGGAAACCCACTTGAAAGATGTAAAAAGTCTTAAGGAATCCCACTTAAAGGCTGCAAAAAGGATTCTCAAATATCTCAAGATAAGGAATCCCATCCGATGTCAGATGAATTTTAAACATATAACAAGATAAGATAACATCAAATTAAAGACGTTGTAATGAGCCTATAAACAAAACCAAAATCAAAAAATAATTAACCATCCAATACCAATGCTAATCCTAATACTGACACCGCCCATGCCCATAGTAGTCCAACAAAGACTCTAGTTAGAACCAAAGAATATCTAGTTGGGACATACCCCCAATCATAGAACAAATCAAAACCAAAGAAATAATAATGACATGAAGAAATCCATTGCACGAAATAGGGTTTGCCGAATTATGAAAGCTCACCACTTCAGTTTGACCCAAAAGTTATCCCTAAATCGCCAAGTCACCGAGTAGGAGGAGTGGAAGTATAGCCATTTTCTACATCGCATGGAAATACAGCTTCAGAAGATGGTTAGCAGAGTGAATGCTAGATTGTAACTCAGGGATAAAGATAAAGTAATGCCACTAATTCAAACTCAAATCAAACCACTGTGAATAACCATATGCAAGTTATATACATATATATCGTCCTGGGATAGAGAACAAAGTTTAGCATGCATTTTAAAACATTAGCCAGTGTTGCATAGCTTTACCGCCATAAATCGACCCACGGGCTATGTGGGTCCAGTGTTACCCCCAAAATGGGCACCAGTACATGTAGCCACATAAATTAGAGATATTATTGATGGTCGAGGATTCCCTTGTACCTTTATCCCTCTATGATACATATATCCGTGTATAGTATTGGGGGATTCCCTTATACCCCACACGCACATGGTCATCAAGACCAACCCTCATGTCGATAAACATGAGTTTACAGTGTCCGTCCTTTAGACTCACACCTTCATATCTAGCTATCACAACCCCTATTATTGCCCAATTAAAACATTTAATACATAACCAAACCACCAGTTCCAGGAGTCAATTATTAAGGCATTGTTAAGTGGTATCTCCATACGACTATAGCTTGCAAGCAATGTTGTTAAACCAACACTTAGGGGATTCCTATGTACCCACAGACTCTTTTATTAAAATTACTTGGGGGATTTTCATGTACCTCACAAGGTTTCAAAACCATCCTTTATCTTTTAACTATTTATTCCATGCATTAGTTTCAAGAATAAGTCAAAACAAACACTTTAGGGATTTCATTGTGCCCCTAATTCAAATTCCCATCTTTCTCATAACTACAAATCAATTTTATAGTACAAGGTTGGGGTTATAACCATTTCAAAAGTCACAAGTTTAGAGAAAGTTACCATTCTCAAGTTAAACCACCATACTCATTCACCCACATGTTCAAAACCATATATAAAACATGAAAAATCATAATTAAACCATGGCAAAACATTATTCAATGATAAGCATGCAAAACCCCCAACTTTTATTTCAAAACCATAATAATACCATGAAAGACATACATTAAAACATGTGATTTTAATAAAATAACAATGAGGGAGGAGAAACATGCCTGAAATACCAAGAAATTTAGAAGAGATAGCACTATTAGAACCCTAGATGAACACTTTCTTTGAAACCCCAGCCTTAGCTTGAATAGATAGTATTAGAGAGAATTTTGGAGTTTTTTATTGGCAATGATATTATAATGAAGTCCCAAGAAAGGTTTTAAGTTGGGGGTCCAAGGGGTTAAAGTAGAAAATGTTTGAAGTGCCCCAACTTAAAAACTGAAAAGTTCCACCTTTGACTATGAGTCAACCATTGACTCATAACAACTCCTTATGACTCGTGACCACAATTCGTAACCAAGACAGTCACCAAGACCTCCATACACTATCAACCTTATGAATCAACCACCCAACTCATAACCAGAGCCTACGACTCGTAACGTCCATTCGTAGGTAACACAAAACTCAAATTAGTTAGACACTGGACAACCTACGATTTCACCTCATGACTCATAACTTATCCTCATAGCTCTTAGTGAGCCACTCGTACTCAAAGCAAAGTCAAGCCACAAACTTACTAACTTGGTTATGGCTCATCCTATAGACCAATCACCAGTCCTTACGACTCGTATCCCTAAGGTCGTAACCAAGGAAGAAACCCAAATTCCATTCACTGGACACTCTATAACTTGGGGCAGTTGACCCATCAAGACACCATACAACTCGTATGGTCATGTCATATAAAGGTAGTGAGCTCAAAGCTCAAGAAATTTTCAAGGGCTAGAATTTGGAGTGTTATATAAAAATAAAATTGTAGATAATTCACTTAGTCTCTTAGTAGGTAATAATTTGAAAAGAATAGTACAAAGTTGGGGTTGATGAGACCAAGTGAAATGCATGTTATTCCTTCTAATCCTATAAACTAGCTATGATTTGATGATCAGGTATCCTTCTAAGATATGTCACACATGTCTAATTTAGTCTCATATATTCTATAGATATACAAATATAGCAATGGAGAAAAGATGAGGAGGAGGATGAAATAACTCAAAGCTTATTATGTTAAAAAAAATCATATGGGGACAAGGTCCCTCATTAGGTTGGTATCACACCATGTCTGAGGATGATGATTTATCTGAGGATGTTAATTATGATATTGAGAGGGGTGTGGCTGCCACCAAAGCCAAGGAAAAAGAATAAGTTATTGTTTCCCCTAATAAAGGGAAATAAAAAAGAGAGATGATCAAAAAACCTGTGCCCACTAGCACAGGTAAATGGGAAAGGAGTGAGAAGTCTAGTACTAAAGAAACAGGTACCAATTCAAAGTTTTCCTTGACCTAAGGAGCCCGTAGGGTAAACTAGTCCCTTTGGAAGAGCTTCAACTTCTAACGAAAAGGAAAAGGGTTTATCAAGGAAAGCAAGATAGGAGATTCTCAAATCTCAAGAGGTTTTAAGGGATCAAGTTATTGACCCTAATGTTGTTGGTATGCCAGGAATGGCAGAGTTGGTGGATTAGGTAAGGTTTCAAAGTTGAGAAGACCTTTTTGAGTTACCTATTTCAATACTCTATGAGAAGAAGGTTAGAATATTTTATCACAATCTTTCTAAAGTGATGCTTCGTACTTGACTACTCAGGTTAATGGGATGATCATGGGGATTTATGAAGGGGTGTTTTCTAAAATTCTTGGTGTACCTACTAAAGACTAGTACCTTGAGAAATAAAAAAGGTTTTGAAAAATTTTTGAAGAACTGTGGCAAGCTGGATGATATGAATATTAAAAATATGGACAAGAAGGCATTGAGGAGAGGATACCAACTGCTCTTTAATTTGGTTAACAAGGCACTCCTCCCATGCACTGAAAATAAATCTATTGTGGAATGCCTCGACCTATTTCTAATGGAGGCCTTGTCCAAGTTTCAAAAGGTGAATCTTTTTGTAATAGTTATTGAGCAGATAAACACAGTGACGACAACCAACTATGGAAAACACAGATTGGCTTATGGATTTTGGCTTAACAGAATATTTGCATACTTCAATGTGGAATGTGGCTCTGGTAATGTTAGTTCTATAAAATAACTATTCAATGTGTCAACCCCAGAAGATAATGAATGCCTCCCTAGGAGAGGTAGCGGGAATTCCCAGTCCATTACTGCTGATCTAATTGAAGTCAAAACGAAGTTGAGGGAACAATTAGATGAGATGGTAGCCATTGTAGCACAAAAAATACAGAAATTGCTACTTTGAAGGTAACCTCAGTGAAAGGAGTAATGAGGGACCTGGTTCAATAGAGAATCTCAGTTCTGGAAATGCATAATCTCAAGAGAAGATAAAGAAATTGGATGCAAATATTTAAGGTTCTAACTACAAAGATCACTCAATGCCAAAAGACCCACGCTGCAAAAAATAAGAGAATGACTATGCTTCTCTTCCAATTGTCCCATACTCTTCTAGTCCTTCCTCCCAGGTGTCTCCCCATCCTGGTTCTTAATTTGTGTTCCCCACTTAAGCCCCGTTGAGTCTAGTCTCCTTAAGTTATTTTTTGTTCTCGTTGTGTTGGGACTACTTATCTTTGGTTTTTAATGCTACTATCTTTTATTATTGTATGATACTATCCCCTATGATCAATGAATGAGTTTGCTTTATGGTATTATATCTTGTAATTTTTCTAATCTTTTTTGCTTATTCCAGTGCGAGCTCAATGGCCACGTATTAAAATGTGTGCTTTTCTTTACTTGGTTTACTATTTCATCACTTTGATGATACCAAAGGGGGAAGATGAGGTATATTATGTGTATTGTGTGTCAGGTATGTATCATGTATAGGAACATGTCCTTATACTCAGGGGAAATACTAGGTGCTAACAGACAGGAGGATGAATAAAGATGGTATTAATGACAGGGGAACACAGTATAAAGATGTTATCAATGACAAGGGGAATAGATTATAGGTTGTGAATGCTTAAAGCTACATATGGTTTTTTCATCATCAAAAATAGGGAAATTGTTAAGTCCTTAGTTTTGATGATTGACAAACTGTCCTTTTGGGACCTGGTTCCTGAAAATCTTGTGATTACAAAATCTCTAACTACTTAGGTACCTAGTTGACTGAATGTATGTCATTATCACCAATTAGAACTACAGCTAGACATAGTACTACTCTACAAAAAAGTGGGTGAAAAGGTTGGTCCCTTTTTTTTCTTATTATATCAACCAATGAGATTTATCCTAGATTTTTTTGTCACTTATAAATGTTCATTTAAACAACAAGAAAAATAATTCTTCCATATTCCAAAATACAATCAAATCTCTTAAAGCTTTATTGATTCAAAGGTTTATCAATAACAAGGAACCTGCTTAGTTGTTACTTATGTCTTAGCATTCTTGTTGTCTTGAATCTTTGTTTGGAGTATGTTAATGTTGCTTACTACTCTAAGTTCATTACCAGTAGGTTCTCTTCCTTTGGTTCTCTTTGTAAAAGTGTCATCTAAAGTTAGTTGACAAAAACTAGAGTTAGCTTTATCACTCAGTTAGAGTTATATCAGTTAGTGTATAGTAGATTTATTGTACTACGTTCATTGTAATAGAAGTGTTGCAAGTTGAAGAAGGATTAAGAGTTTAATCCTTGAAGTCATAGATTCTGTATTCATGGTTTCTTAAATATTAGTGGAGTTGTTGGAAATCCTGGAGGCAGCTCATAGTTTTTCTTCCTTGAGCAAAGAGTTTTCACATAAAATTTGATGTGTTATTTATCTATTTACTTTTAAGTATTGTTCTATTTAGTTTCTTATTGTTTATTTTTGTTTAGGACCAGGTCCCAAAGTAGGAAGGTAACCAGATGATTTCTTCGAGTTGACCTTATATCCTTGGAAAAACTTTTTCTTATGAGGTACTATGGCTTAGTTTTTTAAGGAAGGACATGGGTCATGTCAAAAGCAAGGTTAGGAAGTACTATCCTTTTATACAACCAACTACATAGAAGTTTTGGACAATTGTTGGTTGGAACAACTACCAATACATGCCTTTGTAGTTTTGCATTTTATTCTACATCTTTGTTGCTTCATGATGATTATGGGTCTATTTTCCTAAACTTGAAGGCCAGGTCAATAACAACTAAGAAGGACTGATGTTGATGAAGGGTTCATTTGTATTTTATCTCCTTTATCAGTGGTAGAAGATTAAATTTTGGATTCTTTCACTTCAAAATTTTATATATTTTGAAGAAACAACTACATTATGTTATAATTTCCTATGTTTCTTATGAAAGTTGATTACCTGGAAACATAGTATAACATGTATTACAACATTTCATGATGAACTTAGTCGAAATTTTGAGTATCAAAATTAAGGAAAACCTTTTTTTAAAAAAAGGTGAGTCACGATGTTATCTTGGACCAAGTTTATTATTCTTAGAGTCTTGCAGACTTTGGATTATATAAATATATATATCTATATATATATATATATATATATATATAAGTCATTAGCCTTGTTAGCCTTGTTGTTTTATTTATTTAGCACAACGACATGTTTGTCTTGATCATAACGTATATATACGTTCATTTTATAGGTTTGTAAATGGCATGGTGGCCCTAAGACCTACACTGGGTTTTATTTCTATTCCATATGAATTGCTGGGATTACTTGAGTTTATTACAAGTTATGTTGACATGGTCCTTGCCGGTAGAGGGCCTACTTTCTAAGCTGAGAATACTTGACTGTTTTCTTAATTTTTTTACTGATGTTACATAAGTAGTGTAGTTTTCTAACAAAGGTCGACTCAAGTTTAAGTAGGCATCAGATACCAGTGGTATCCCTAAATTAGGGTATGAAATATGTAAAGTAAATTAATAGATATGCTTAGCAAATGTGATAGTGAATTGTCTCACGACAGGTAATATTGCATCACAACTTTAGTTAATTAGTCTTTACCATTTTCAGCATCATGAATGGATCTACAAACTAGATCATGTGTATGTGTATATAGCCTATTCGCCATCACAATTGCTAAATGTATCTATTAATTAACTTCACATATGTCATGCCTAATTTAGGGAAAAACTGGCATCCAATGCCAACTTAGACATTGATAACAAAAAAAATAAAAAAAGGGAATAAACACTAAAACTAACAGAATTACAGAATCAAAATACAAAAAGATAAAGGATAGAGATAAAGATAAATTGATAGACATAAGAAGATAAAGAAAAGGACAACCTATGGATATATCAAATACAAAGACCTCTATTTTGATTATAGACAAGCACTGACCCCTTATATAGACCACGAGGGAATACATCTTCCATGTAACCCACATTTATAAATGATTGTTCAACTCAAGTTAATCCTAGCTCTCACACTCACAAGTGTATTCATAATAATATCCAAAAACTAAGGCAAAATGAAGAAAGAAACTACTATTTATATCCATGGGATATTTATTACAATTGTGGACCTAAAAATAACTTATTTCAGTAAATTAGGCATCCGCCCATGCAAATGGGGCACCTACTAGGGGTATGTCAGGGAGCAAGTAGCTCCAAATCATCAAATTGGACACCTGTTAGTTATTGTCATGGCGCGGGTGGCTCCAGATTATTTATTAGCTCTTATTTATTGCCCAATGTCCTCTCCAATGCATTCCTCAACTCCAAGTTACCCTCCACAGGTGGTATTGTACTCTTGGGGTCTTAAAAGGGTCCTCCAAATATGTCCTTTCATTTTTGAAATGATCATGGTTTTGATATCTTTGTGTCGACCTTGAATTTAAGTCTTGTGAGGTTAATACCAATTTGACTTTTACCATCTCCTCTTCTTGAAAAAGATTCGACCTCGAATCCAAAATCTAAAAATATATGATGCGGACAAAAAACTAGCATATCCTTAAAGCGTGTTAGCAAAAGAATTAGTAACATTGTTTTCGTGCCAAGGGGGCACATATACAACCAATAACCCATGATTGTTTGCTTAGATTGTTGCCAAGTGGCAGCACATACACATGATTTTAGGACAAATTAGTTATTAGGTAAGAAATAGTTATTGTTTTCCATTAATAGCTTATTAAAATTTTTTAGAATTTTTTTAATAATTTATACTTTGCCTTTCATTCCTACAGCTTCTTAAAAATTTTAAGATTTTATATATATTTAGATTCTGAGATTTGTTTAAACATAGTGATGGTTATTCTATGAATTGTAAACTACTAGGAAAATTAACCTACATCATTTGTTAGGTTTCAAAATAAATGTTTTCCTCAAAACTAAAGTTACTTTTTTTCTCGGTTTGACTTAATACTAATAATATTTTTAAAAAAAATGTTCTCACATAAATGTAAACTACCAATTCATTTCAAAAATAAAAATTTACTTTAATTATAGATAAGAATATTTTAAATTTATGTATATATAATTAAAAAGTACATTTGCATTGTTGGGGACTTTGAAATTTTATAATTTTAATACTTAATTTTAGTTTTGATTTTTATTATGTCAATGGTGTATTATACAAAAAATAATTTATTTGGGTTGTTATTACTTTTAAAAAAATATATATTTAAAAAAGTTACATTGAAATGGCAGATGGCATGTACAGATACAAAATACTTAAAATATATGTGTATTTTAGTAAAAAATTTAATTGCAAATTACAAAAAAAAAAAAAAAAAAATAACAGTACTAATCTTTACAAAAAAAAAAAAAAAAAGATAGAAAATTACAAAATAACAAAAAAAAAAAATTAAAAAAAATTCTGCCAATCCAATTATACTACTTTCACGTTACCCATTCCCCCTGTTTCCCCCCTCCCCACGTTCTCCATTCTCCTGTTCCCCCCTCCCACATTCTCCACAAAGACATAACTATAGCTATAATCAATTTGCATTTTTAACTACATTCTATTACTACATTTAATGAAAATGTTAAAGTTATTTTTTTAATCTCTATTCTTTTATTGT
This sequence comes from Capsicum annuum, assembly GCF_002878395.1. Classification (NCBI taxonomy): domain Eukaryota; kingdom Viridiplantae; phylum Streptophyta; class Magnoliopsida; order Solanales; family Solanaceae; genus Capsicum; species Capsicum annuum. The sequence continues at coordinate 174,762,763 of NC_061119.1, forward strand.
TTCTTTTACCTCTATCTATGATTTATGTTCTCTCCTCCTTCATTATATGTGACTTTATAGTTATTGAAACAAAACTATCATAATTATCTTTAATTTTTTATTATTTATTTGTGTATATGATTTTGATTTATTCTTCTTTAATATTAACGTTCAACTGGATGATTATATGCTATATGTGTATAGCAATTTTTTGCTTATAGAAGACTAAGTGTTGTTCCATGAAAGTTATTGTGCTCGTATCAATAAACATGTAGTAATATCATGGATTCTACATTCAACTTGCAATTCAAGAGTCTGACATGTAGTTCACAAAATTCAATTCACAATTAACTAGTTTGCATGAAACTTGGGATAATGCAATCAGATCACTATTAACATCATAATCATTAATACATTCAAGATCCAACATGAAATCCATGAAATGAACTAACTTGTATTTAAAACGAGTTTTTTAAACTCCAAGGGTGGAAGGAAACCCTTGGATGAACACTTCGCATACCTTGGTATTCAAATTTGCGAAGAATGATGGAGTGTTCTTGAAGGCTGAATCTTGAATTGGAGATCCTAGGGTTTACTTCTTGAGAAATTTTGAGAAAGATCAATGGATTTAGCCTCTAAAGGGGATTAATATCATTTTTTGGGGGCTAACATAAGGTGGGAAAAGACCCAATTGCCCCTGAGGAAGTGGCTTTTAAATGACTGAAAACTGATTTAGCGATGTGCAGACCAACCACGTCGTTGGCATAGACGTGGTGGCCAACGCACCGCGTCGAGTCCACATATGTTTACTAGAATTTGCACTGGGAGCTAGAGAAAAATATTCATTGATGCGATGGACAACGCGGCGCATCGAGATCACGTCGATCCACTAGTTTGAGCTTTCAAATGTGCCTCAAACGAAGTCTGAAAAATCCAAAACTTGTCCAAGAAGACCAACTGGCATTCCTGATCCTGAATTAACCTAAAAATCAATATTTATAGGTCATAAGGGTCGTGAAAAAGGATTGTCAACTTACGACGGCTAAAATAACTCTAAGTATTAACACTTCGTTGAATTTTTGTAAGTTTGGGACCCCTTACTTGCTTTTACAAGGCTGAATCAAGCTTAGGATTTTGCGGGGTCTTACACTAATAGTTGCAACCATTAAAATAGTAATCAAAGTAAAGAATACCATAATATATGCAAGAACACCAATCAAGAATGACTTTGTGCTTCCTCTACTTTGTTAATTCATCAGGGTTCCCACAACTCTAATTATGGAGATTAGTTGCTTATGATTGTAAGAACACACATAGAATTCAAATATGAAGACATATGAATGATCTCACGAATAATTAAGAATGAAAACAAAAATCTTGAAGTAATATCAAACTCTAAAAATCAAAAATAAGAATTTGAAGATCAAAGTGTATCTCAAGATTCAAAACAATGTAATAAGTGTATATAGTGTGTAAAATGTCTACAGTGTGTAGCCTAATAATGAAACATACAATGGGAATTTTTATATACATTAGAAAACCTATCCTAAACAAATTAGTAAATTTGAGTCGACACCAACATATGACCCTACTTACGGGGCCATAAGTAGTATCTATGGGACGTAATTCGGTTCTTAGGAATTAGAGAGATCTTTAGCTTTTAGAACTTCTACCTATGATGGGTACCTACGAGGTTGTAGGTATTACCTAAGCCTCATAGGTAGTCTTTGTAGGAATCATACTTTAGTGTCAACCTTTATAACTTCAGCAACTCTACCTATGAGGGGTACCTACAGAATTGTAGGTACTACCTATGTCTCGTAGGTAGTATTCATAGGAATCGGAAGAAGTTAACAACTTTCGAAACTTTGGGACTTAACCTATGGGCCCATAGGTAGGGATTTTAGATATCCTTTCTACTACTCTTCATCACTTTTTTCTCCTTTTCTACTTTGAACTTTGTTTTACTGTAAAACCAACACAAAAGCATATCAAATCTAACAAAAATACTAAGTACTTGCATAATTTCCTAGTTTTAAGTATCGAAAGTACCATGAAATCATGGTATATCACTACTCCGATAGAAGACATGGTGTTAACTGTTACTCGTGGTCGAAATGAATTTTTGTATGAAAAAGAATAGATGACTCAAATAAACTAATGTACTTGAAACAAGACATAAAAACAAACAAAGAGAAAAGCACAAGAAAATAGACTAAGAAAGAAAGTAGAAACAAAGACTAATCAACCAACTAAGTAGACCAAATACTAGTTCTTAATTAGTTTTGGGGTAAAGAAATAAGATTAGGAATCAAGAAATAGGATTAGGATGTTGAAACCTGAGGAAAATTGAATTTGGAGTGGTTGAAATGTGTAATCTGAGATTTGGGCGCAGGTGGGTCACATGCCCTTGCAGATAACAGTCACAGGTCAAAAATAAAAGTTGGAATAGTGACCTGTGAAGTGACCTGCATGGGCAGGTGCGGGCGTAGGTGCCCTTGGACACTACAACTAGAGCTTTCATATGTTGTCTTTTTGTGGGTCCTTTCACACTCTCTCTCTGGGAATATTCCTTTCCTTTTGGATATTCCTTGGTAATAACACCTTTTCTTACTTCTTTTAGGATCTAACAACAACTTTTTGATAAATCTTTCTCTTGAAGATATTAATTTCTTCATGAACCCCAAGAAAATTTTCAAACTAGCTCATTTTTGCTCAAAATTGCATGGAACTTCAAATTTATGTTCTATTAAATGTGGAGAGCACCTTTCAACCAATTTTAACCTTCAAACCCACACCAAAATAACAAGATCTAAAAACTCACTTTACTTTTTTCTTCAAACTCAAGAACTCATCAATTCGGTTTTCTTCATTTTTCTCCAAACACACCAAAAGCTCAAGATCCAACCTAAATAGTACTAGATGAAAGAAATCTGGTATAGAAAATATAAAGAGAACTCAAAAACATAAAAATAAAATTTGCAGTTTTTCTAAAAAAACTATTTTTTTTCTTGTTCATTTTTCAAAGGTAATAATCCCAAGACTAGAATCATATGAACGAATCTAAATATGGCTCTAATACCAAATTATAATGGATAAAATACAAAAGACAAAACAAACATAAAAACTAAAAGAAACGATAGAATCAATTATGAAAAGATAAAGGATAGAGATAACAATAAATAGATGGACACAAGAAGATAAAGAAAAGGACAACCTATGGATATATCAAATCCAAAGACCTCCCTTGTGATTAAAAACAAGCACCAACCTCTTACGTAGACCACAAGGGAATCAATCTCCCACGTAACCCACATTTTTAAACGATTGTTCAAACTCAAGATAATCCTAGGTCTCACATCGCAAGTATATTCAAAATTTTATCCAAAAATTAAGGAAAAATAATGAAGGAAACTACTATATATAGCCATGGACTATTTATTACAACTATTGGTCCAAAAGTGACCCATTTCAAAAAATTTGGCCTCTACTCGCACATATAGTGCACCTGTTGGCGCATTTCAGGACACAGGTGGCTCCAAATCATCAAATTGGGCACCAACTGGCATATGTCATGGTGCATATATCTCTAGATCATCTCTTAGATCCTTATAATTACCCAATATCCTCTTAAATACATTCCCCAACTCCAAGCTAACCACTACAGATAGTATTATACTCTTGGGGGGCTTGAAAAGGGTCCACCAAATATGTAATACCCCACAAGTGGAGTTGAGAACATCTGTATTGATTGAGTTTTAGTTTTGGATTATATAAGGGTCAACTTTAAATGAGTATAACTTCTAAAATATATAGAGTTTTGGCTATCAAGACCGATGAAATAAAAGATCCTCAACTCTTCTTTCCGAAACATCTAATTTTACCTTAATCGGATATCAGAGAAGAAAGTTATGCTCATTTTACCTGGGAGTGCCCGTCTAAGGTAAGAGCACGAATTGAGTTGACAAGCTATCAAATAAGTGATGAGTTGTCAACTTAGTCATCATCCTTAACCAGAAAACACCATAAATCATTAGAGAAGGTGACGACTAAGTTGACAAGCCATCAACTAGTTGACAAGCTATCAACTAATTAGTCAACCTTAACTAGAAAGTATCCAAATCCATCTAGAGGTTGACGAGTCGTAAACTAGTTGACAAGGTGTCAACTGAAAAATTCTTACAATATTTTTTAAGTTTCCTTAGGGGTAATTTGGTTTTTTTCTCACCTCAAACTCCCCTCCCATGACTTAAATCATTCCATAAGAATTATTTTACCATTGTTAGCCAGTTTCCAATGCTCATTCTTTCCAATCTCAATAGAAAAATAGTTGGTTTTCATTCAAAAGTTCAACACCCAAGGCACTAATTCAAATTTCCCTTAAGAGATTCACTAAATTCAGGTATGTGGAGTTTGAACAAGGATACTCTTTCATTCTTGTGCCAAAAAGTTTGATTTTTAATTAATTTTGAAGATATTGTCTTACTAGGGTTTATACCCATTTTTCTTATGCATTGAGATTTTGATGTTTTCTCATGAATGGAACATTATTTTGTATATGATCTCATGTTTACTAATGATTTTATCCATGAAAGTGATCCTAAGTATTAATTTTGATATTTTGATATGAAACTTCTATGATATGATAAATGATTTCAATTTTTAAGCGTAAGTTACTGAGTTTACAAGAAGCTCAAGCTTATCAGTTCAAATTACAAGTATTAAAACATGATTAAAGTTCAATTTTGATCTTAAGATCTCAGATATGACATGAAATCCATAAGTTTCCTCATGAATATGATTTAAGTAAGAGAAGCATATTTGGTTTTCTATTTATAAACTCATTTGCTATTTTAAAGTGGATTTCATTAGTATAAGCATATAAGTATATGTTTTAGAATTATTATTCAGCATTGAGGGGGGAATATGGGTTTAGCACATCCTATTCTCCAAAAACTTTATACCACCATAGATTTAGGGGTTGTGTCATAGAGTTTTCCTTTTTTCTCAATATGGGCTAAGTTTAGTGATCACTCTAGGTTAAGGTTCTATTCCTATGGCAAGGGTAGAACAACTACCCTCAATATAGGTAAGATGTTAGACACCATAATAGCTCACATGATTTATGTCAGTTATAAGAATCTACCACAAAAAAAAACAAAAGTAAAGATTTTAGAATCTAAGTGTAGTGACTTACATGCCTTATTAATGTGTTGTTTTATAATTTATGCTCACATTATTTTAGCTTTCAATTTTATTCATAATCAAGGTGAGTCCATTTACACTTAGCATACATTCTTTCACTAATGACATATGACAGCATTTACAAATTGCATTCACCCTCATATACTTAGTACTGTCCATATATATGTCTATGTGTTATATTTTCTTATAATGTAGGTTCTGGAGTTTGTCCCCAGCAGCATAATTAACCGCAAACTCTATTTTCTTCCCTCTGACAGTTGCTAAGTCCTCAAAGTTTGAGGGCCAAGTTTATGATGATTGATGAGCTGTGAATTTACCACTCATTTACGCTCGACATTCATTCACATTATCATGTGTTGAATGAATAAAAGAGACCTATGTATGATTAAATACACTAATATCTAAATTTTTCAAGCATACACATTATGAGATGGAAAGATGTGAACTTGAGCTAAAAAGCATCAAAGGAAGAGAAAGAAACTATAGCTAGAAGACCTAGAGTAGAAAGAGGCCTCAATTACCGTAGAGGCCTCAATTACCGTAGTCACAACCTGAGGTCAGCAACCGCGATCGCATTGATCTACACGCATTTGCAATAGACGCTATCCTTATAGATGCGATTGTAGAAAGCCTGGTACGATCATGATCACACGAGATTTAGCTCAGGAGCAGTTTCATAATTTTCAACAGCTGACCCCAAATCCTTTAAAAGCTTAAAACCATTGCCCGTTTTGGGCATTCTTGAGACTAGAAACACTTTGAATTTGAAATTAAAACCCTAAATAGGGTAAGAACTATAAAGTTGATTTGGAGACTATGATTTTGATATTTGTGAAGAATGGATTCTTTGAACAACCCATTTGGTATATGTTTCTCTCTTTTCTTCATGAGTAGCTAAATCTTTTAGTCTTGAGATTATGTTGAAATAAGGTGCAAATTAGTTATGGGTTGGGATATATTTGTGTACATGCTAGTTAGATGATAATTAGTTATATTATTGCTTGATTAAGTTAGTTGGGATTTGTGGATGATACAAGTGCGATCACGTAGATGTACTTATGAGGATGTGTATTGAATTCATCCATATGTGGTGGCGTAAAATACATCAAAACAACTACTAATTCACACTAGAGGGTCTCCTAATCTCTAAGGGATATTTTAGACTTTTTGCCTTCTGTTTGTAATATACTATATAAGGAACATTTTAGGGTTACTTTAATAAATTTTTGTATATTGAAGATTGAATAACACACTTGAAAACATACAAGTTCCCTTATCTTTGAGACCTTGGCCGAAACTAGGTACATCAAAAGGGTGGATTCTCTTTTGTTGTTTGCTTGCTTGGAACTTTGGGGTCCTTGAAGAATTGAGGTCCCTCTTGTGTCTCTTTGAAGAGTGTAGGTATTACTATTATCTTATTAAGGATCTTAGTATTCAATGTAAACTTAGGTTCTTAGTCATTATAGTGGTGTATGTCATACTTCCTATCCTTTACATTTTGTAGTCTTATAACATTTGTATCTTGTCTTGTGGCTGTTTGTGTTGTTATTATTATACACATTGTTGTTGTTCATCTTATTGTGTTGTTAATATTAGTTTGGGTTGGTTGTTTGGGTCTCCACTTGGTCTATGAGTTCTTGTAATTTGTGGACTGTTTGGGGTGTGTATTTCGTGTTTTCTTTGATTTTCTTGTATCATTTGGTATCAAAGCTCAAGGATTGACTTTTTTCTTACAAAATCAATCTTGGGAAGAGATCATTAAACTTGTGTTGAAATCCTTGGCCAAGAGTTTGTTGTCTTGTGAAATTGTCTTGGCCGAGAGTTGTTAGCTAGATCTAAAAGGATTTTGTTTGTTTAGTTTGTTTCTTATTCTAGTTTCTTTCTCACCAAAACAAAAGGTTTCTAGATCTAAATTTGAGCTTAACATATTGACCTTGTATTGTGGACTTGAAGTGGTCGTGTATTAAACCTTGAAGATTGGTCGTGTTGTGTGTTGTTACTAGCCGTTGGAGTGGACATTGTTGTTGTGTTATGGTGGTTTTATTGAAGTTGTTGTTGATGTTCATCTTGTTATTCATCTTGCCTTACAATATAACAAACAAAAAGTGCAAATAGATTCAAAAAGGGTGAAGATAAAAAGTTGTAAAGTTGTTTGTGAGAAGACTTGAACCATCACTTCCTAGACTTGACATCCACTTTTTCAACTACTATCCCTAAATCAAGGAGCCTTGTTTAGTAGAACTAGTACAAGTCAAGATCATCTTTTTGAGAATAAACTTACAAAAGACTCAAGACTTCATTTTCCCTCCAAAATTAAGTCATCCATTCCAAAATGTGTATAAGGGCTAAAAGCTTTAATTTGTTGAAAAGTTGTGAGGGTCGTGACTAATAACATGCTGCCACATCACCCTAGTTTACTATTTACATTGTTATTAATCTCAAATTTGGTCTAATTGACTTTAATTGTTGATTCTTAGCTTTCTTTAATTGATCCGAGAACTAATTAACAAGCTAGTATAATCCTACTAGGTTGTCAATTAGTCCTTTGACATCGTTTGCTTCGTGTCATTGTTTGCTTGAGTTCTTTTGTCGTTTTAATTCATAGTACTTCTTGGTTCAAGTTCGAACATTACTTCCTTGAATCATCGAACAAAAATCCATTCCGACTAAGGAGTAGACTTACTCTTCAACTCACCACAAGTTACAATCCGGCTTGCAAACATTTGTGACGATAAGTGTGAGACCATAAAGTGTGTGAGAGACTAGTGACGATTGTTTGAACTAACATGTGTTTGTTTTATAGGTTTGTGTTGTATTGTTGGGTGTGTGGCATTGTGGACAGATTTGGTGACTTGTTGGACCGTAACTTGACAGTTTATTTTTGATACAATCACAATGGAACCCGAGGCTTTAAATGCTTAAACAATGGATAGTAATGCCACCAATCTCATTTTGGCTCACCTTGAAGCTATGTCCAAAGATGTGGATAGGTTGAATGTGGGTCTTGAGAAATTAGATACGGATGTGTCATCAATGAGTGGGATATTAAAACCTGTGAAATGTCAAAGGAGTCGACCTTCCACCGCTTAAAATATTTCCCCAACCATTACTCCCGAGGCCTTGCACCAAATGAACAAGTCACCGAGCCAACCACCAAATATTCCCTAAAACTGTGATTATGATATACCAACCTGCCCTCCACTTCACCAAGTCCAACATGATGGAGTTGGAACCCAAATGCCAGTAAACCCAAACCCTCCACTTATCCAAAGACCTCACTTTCCAATCCAAACTCCATTGAACCAAAGGCCTTACTATCCTCCAAATTTGAATCCACTTAATACAAATCCACCAAACTGTGTTGAGGTTATGGTAGGGAGTAAAAACATGGGGGTTATGGGTCTTATGGTGATACTTACTTAAGGGAAGAAGAGGAGAGGGGTAGGCAAGGTGATTTTGGCCTAGAAGTGAGGGGCGGTAACCAAACCCAAGAGCTTGGCCTCAATTCCATCAAAGTTAGTCTTCCAATATTCAAGGGTGAGAGTGATCCTAAGGAATATCTTGGTTGGGAGTCATCTTGTGATTGTATATTCCAAGTAAATGATCTAACTGAAGAGAAGAAGAGTTATTATGCAATCGCTCACTTTGAGGGGTATGCAAACACTTGGTGGGAGTATGTGAAAAGGTTTGGTGATCTATTGATTTTTGGGAAGCCACCTCCATTATTTAGACTGAGGTACCTTATGTGTCAAAGGTACTTACCGGAGGGCTACAAATAAGAACTTCTTGCCAAGTTGTACAACTTGAGGCAAGGAAACAAAAGTGTCATGGCATACTATGACAAGTTTCAACAATTGCTGTTGAAGCTTGACCATCGAGGAGAACAAATGAGCCATGATATTATATGATTCAAAGTCGGGTCGAATAGGGACATAGCTTCTCAGATGACCCTCTAGCAGTTTGACACAATTGATGGCATTTTCCAAGCGGCCTTAGAAATTGAAAGGGAGCTCTCAGCCTCCAAACCCAAGAATCACCAAAGACCTTCCTCGGAGTGGCACCAATATCAAGAGCAATCATCCAATGCCAACCAAAACCAAGGATTCCCAAAGGTATACTCCAAGAAACGAAGGTAAACCAAATTCTACTTTTCGTCCTAAGGGATTTCAATGTTTTAAATGTCAAGGGTGGGGGCTCAAAGCTAGTGAATGTCCTAACCAGAGAAATGTAATCCTTAGGGAGGGAAAATTATATTACCTTGGTGAAGAGGTAGGACTTAAATCGACTGAGGGTGATGAAAAATCTCAAGATGGAGAGCTTGAAGCCGAGGTGGAAATTGATGAAGGTGGGGAAGATATTTGACCGGTGGATGGAGAGAGTTTCATGCCTATATATATGTCAAGGATAATCATGCTTAGTGAAGGTGTGGAATAAGAAGCCGAGAGTGAGGAGGGTGAAGAAGAAGAGAAGCCGAGAGTTAGGATTGTGGGGTTTGCCCACAAAGACCCTTTATTGCCTACTAACCAAGATGCTAGCACTTTTCCTAGCATCCTTTCTTCTTATGTGAAAAATAACTTTTAAGTCCAATTATCATGCTTGATGACCTCATGGAACCGTTGGTTGAACATCCTAACCTTGGGAGGGGCATTGAAAAGATGATTCAAAGAAGAGAGCCTGCGGGTGATAATTGCTTAAATTTATGGACAAATTTCTCTCAATATAGAGAGGATGATACAAGTGCAATAATATAGATGGAATTATGAGGATTTGTATTGAATTCATACATATTTGTTCAAGAGAAGTGGAATTAAGGGTTTAAAACATATCAAAACAGCCACTAATTTACACTAGAGGGTCACCTAATCTCTAAGGGGTATTTTGGAATTTTTGCCTTCTATTTGTAATACACTATATAAGGAACATTTTAGGGTTACTTTACTGAATTTTTGCATATTGAATATTGTATAACACACTTGAATACACACAAGTTCTCTCTTCTTTGAGACCTTGATCGAAACTAGGTACATCAAAAAGGTGGATTCTCTTTTGTTATTCACTTGCTTGGAACTTTGGGGTCCCTATTTTGTCTCTTTAAATAATGTAGTTGTTACTACTATCTTATTAAGGGTCTTAGTATTCAATTTACACTTAGGTTCTTAGTCATTATAGTGGTACATGTCACACTTCCTATCCTTTACATTCTTGTAGTCTTGTAACGTTTGTATCTTATCTTGTGGCCGTTTGTGTTGTAATTGTATACACATTGTTGTTGTTCATCTTGTTCATCTTATTGTGTTGTTAATCTTAGTTTGGGTTGGTTGTCTGGGTGTCAAATATACCTTATTATCGTGTGTTCTTATTGTATGTCTTGAATCCGAGAGTGGTCTCCACTTGGTCCACGGGTTCTTGTAATTTGTGGACTGTTTGGAGTGTGTATTTCGTGTTTCCTTGGGTTTTTTTGTATCAGTGGGTGAAAACCCCAAATACCCATATGGGTTTGTGAGTAAAGACTCCATGCTCTTGAAAGCCCAAGCCATCCTTGAAAGAGGGGTTTAGGTGAACTATAGGAACCCTCATCATCCTTAAAAGAGGGATGCCGGAACCAAGTCAATAGTATACAATTATTAGGTTTAATCTACTCATTTTCACTATCTTAGACATAAGGGTGATTTTATGATTTATTTTTGCCTTGGGTATCATCCTAGAAATAGGGATGCCCTAATTTAGGTAGTGGGTGAATATGATTGTCACACTTGTTAGGTACTTGAAAGGGTCAACAATTGAAATCCTTGAGGTTTTATTGAGAAATTAGCTTCAAGGGCCCAAGACCTATCCTACCACATTAGAAGTTTACTAGTATGTGCATCAAATTTTACACACCCACACCTAAGTTGCCCTTAGGTAGACATGATCCCAAGATCCTTCAAATATCATATTTAAATCAAAGTTTGTTGCTTAGTTTGTGGAATCAAGTTACTAGCGATATACATTCTCCCTTAATTAGGAAACCACCCCAAAATTTCCAATTATGTCATTTACTTTACTAAAACTTCGGGTATTATCTTAGTAGGACTTAATTACCTATACTACTAGAACTCTATCTTTCACTCCTTATGGATTTGGCCTTAATGCGAGTTGGGATATTGACAACGACCATCCTCTAGCACTTTACATGGTATAGGTGAGCGTTATCAATGATTCCGGATGTTTAATGCATTTATTCTAGTTATTTAACTTTTAGTTTGGGTCATCTAGGGTCTGTCCCAGTGGCTCTTCAATTATTAGTTTAGAGGCTTTTCAAGACTAGTTAGACTATATGTTTTTTAAGCTTTTCCATGGATTTAAAGGTTATTGAGTTACAGATTTTTAGTTAAGATTATTCATCTACTTGAATTCTTCTTTAAGTTTTTTACAGTTTTTGCTCATGTTTTATGTTACATTTATGAGAGTTCAGTGCTGAGTAGATATCATGTGTTAGCTTAGGCTATTCATAGTCTTAAGCACTGTGTGATGTCCAAGGGTTACTTTTGGGGCATTACAAACTTGGTATCAGAGCCTAAGGTTAAAAGAGTCCTAGAGAGTCTAATAAGATGCGTTACATAGAGTCTTGATCATAGGTATGAAACATGCCATACTTATGAGCAAGAGGCCACGAGAAATATTAGGAACCATCTTTTTTTTCATGATCTCTATCGTGCTTTGAGGTTATCTCTATCTACTCTAATTCATAATTTCATATGATAGAGAATGCCTCCACGTAGAGATTATGCACGCATAAATAGGGATCAGCCAGACCCACCATCACCTATAGACCCTCTATATGAAAATTATCTCTCATGCTGAGTTTCAGGCTACTTTTTAAGTGTTAGCTCAGGCGGTGAATGAAAATGTTTAGGGAAATCAGCCAACATTTATCCCAATTCAGCAAAATGGTAACTTAACTATAGCAAAATCTTGAGATTTTATGTGGATGAACCCACCTGAGTTCATTGGGTCAAAGGTGAATGAGGATCATTAGTTCTTCATTGATGACGTGAAGAAGATTACCTAGATTATGCATATTACTAAAGAGGAAAGTGTGGAATTGGCTTTTTATCAATTGAAGGATATTGCTTATGACTGGGTTACTATGTGGAAGAAAGGTAGAGGTGAGAATACAGCTCCTATGAGTTAGGATGTATTTCAAATTGCTTTTCTAGATATATTCATTCCTAAGAAGATGAGGGAGGCTAAAGTAGAGTAGTTTATGAACCTGGGGCAAGGATCTATGTCGGTAACAAAGTATTGCCTCAAGTTCACTCAGATAGCTAAGTTTGCTCCATCATTGTTGCTAGATTTCAGAGCTTAAATGAGTAAGTTTGTCATTGGTGTGTCTGATTTGGTAGTTAAATACTGTAGGACACCCATGTTTATTAGAGATATTAATATTGCTCATTTAATGACCCATTCTCAGCAAATTGAGGCGAAAAAGTTAAAGGAGCGAGAGAGGAGGAACAAGAGTTCTAGAATCGGACAGTTTGAGTTTAGTTAGCAAAGTCAGGAGGGGGGAATTGTTCTTAATTTTAAGGTCACTCATCAGCACCTGCACCATCCTCAACCAATGTCCCTATACTCAGAACTATGCAAAGTAGTGGGGTAGAGCTTCGACTTCTAGATCCAGGGTAGTGTGGTTAAGAGACCCAGTTATCCAGCCTGCTCAAAGTATGGTAAGACCCTTTCAAGAGAGTTCTTAGTGGGTAGAAATGGTTGTTATGGTTTGGGTAAGATGGGAAAGAATCAAGGAATGACCTTATGTTTAGCAGGAAAGTCGAGATGCTCGTCCTTAGACTCAGTCCACAAATACAATAGCTCAGTCAGGCCCCTCAGCTCCAGAACAGGGTACATCATCCAACACTAATGGCAGTAAGCGTTAGAACCGGTTATGCTATACCATCCCACCAGGAGAAGGAGAATGCCTCAAAGATAGTCATTGGTATGCTCTGCTTCTTTCACCTTGTTGCTTATGCGCTATTAGATTTGGAGTCAACCCTCTCTTTTATGATCCCACTTGTTGCATAGATTTTGGTGTAAGTCCTGAAAGTCTTTTTGAATCCTTCTTAGTTTCTACTCCAGCGGGTGAGTCATTTGTCTCTAGACGAGTATACATAAAATGCCCTATTACAGTCCTCCATAAGGTTACACTAGCAGATTTATTAGAGCTAGATATAATATATTTTGATATTATTCTAGGCATGGATTGGATCCATTCATTCTATGAGTCAGTTAATTGTCGCACCTAAATGGTGAAGTTCCTATTCCCTAATGAGTTGGTCCTCGAGTGGGAGGGTGGTTCAGTATCTCCCAAAGGTCGTCTCATCTCTTATCCTAAAGCAGGAAAGTTAATATCAAAAGGGTGTATCTACCACCTAGTTTGAGTTAAAGATACTAAGTCTGAAGCCCCAACCATTCAGTCAGTCTGTATAGTCAATGGATTTTCTGAGATCTTCCCCGATGATCTACTCAGGATACCTCTCTATAGAGAAATAGATTTTGGGATTAATCTCTTTCTCGATACCTAGCCTATCTTTATTCCTCCCTATCGTATAGCTCCAGCCGATCTTAAAGAATTGAAAGAGCATCTCAAGTACCTAATATATAAGGCGTTCATCAGACCTAGAGTTTCCCCGTAGGGTACTCCAGTTCTATTCGTGTACAAGAAGGATGGCACTTTCCACGGCCCAATTTCTCAGGTCATGATGGAACCTACTATAACGCACTAGTATGTAAGCCAAACCTGTAGTCCAGAACGGCTAGTAACAAACTACTCAAATAGATAAAGGAATGATGTGGAATATCTGACATATAAGATCAATTACATAATACAGTCCCAAAACCTGGTGGTATCAATACAAGTTTTGCTAATATAACAAAGAACAAAGTGAAGTACAAATAAATACACTAATATAACTTATCTCCGAATACAAAATAGAGACTAGTCTAATACATAAGATAGAGATAAGTAATACTCCAAACGTCAAGAGTTCACTCTAATTCCCTAAACCATGATTGTTCCGTATGACGCACACATCAACGGTGATAACCCGTACTATGATCTGCAGGCTGCAGAAGTGTAGTATAAGTACCAAACACTTGGTACTCAGTAGGAGACTGCCAATTGAGCTCCAAAGATAAAGCATATATATATATATATATAAAAGATATAAATAAAATGAAAAACGACACCCAAATGTCCAACCACAGTATAAGACAGCCAATAAAATAATAAGGATAAACTATCTTATTCATGTCCAAGAGACTAACATTTTAAGGCTAAAGAAGTAGTAAGAATACACTAACTTATTCCAGTTGTACTTAGGAATATCAACACTATCCCATATATATTGGTCAATATACAAGTAAGAGTGGATATAAGATATATATATATATATAAGTATACAAGGCCAAGGAATGAGTATATAATTGGAGTAAATGAAGGAAAAGAGGGATATACGGTAATACCATAGCTACATATATCTATGTATGCATATATATATATATATATATATAAGTACATAACCAAGATCTACAAAGTATATCCTAAGTCATTAGACTAGCTATTTAAGACCTCATAATCATAGTAAGAGCTAGTACTAGAACAAGGTTCTAATCTATATCAAGTAATCAGCTGGTCATTCATAAGAATATAATCATAAGATAAAGAGGTCAGAATCAGACCTCAAGTCTTGGTACTGAATTAATGACTAATATGTCGTAAACTAGCCATAACAATGATTATAACAATGATAATAACTATGCGAGGAACCAGATAGACCAAAAAACCAAATACCTAATTGAGACTATGTGTACCACCATTACCCCAGGATTGGAAGGTTCAATCAGCACACAACAATACAAGGCATAGTTATCACCCATATCTATGCAACCCTCCCATATGAGCTGATAAACATAGACGCATATTGGTGATCGACGATGTACATACACATATGAATACAATAGAATTCACAATACCACAAACATCATCATCATCATAACCATCATCATCCTTATAACCATCATCATCATCCTGATTATAATCATCCTCCTACCTTGTCGGGTATCTATATATATATATAATCATCATCCTCATTATTAGACACAAGGCTAACCAGACTCGAACCGATAAATGTGCACATAGTCACATCAATATAATCATCCTCTGGCCTTTTTGGGTATCATCACATCATCATAATATCCTCCGTCCTTGTCGGGTATCATCATATCATTATAATATTCTTTGACCTTGCTAGATATCATCGTACCACCATAATATCCTCCGGCCTTGACGGGCATCATCATACTATCACAATATCTAAATTAATATCAAATAATAGAGAGAGAGCCCCATGAAGGCTAAAGTAAAGTGTAATTCTCATGAGGCTAAAGTAAAGTACAAGCCACACAAAGGCTAGAGTAAAGTGCAAGCCCCACGAGGGCTAAAGTAAATAAACATAAACAGAGAAGAAAGGTAGAGTATAATTCTATAATTCATTGCTCATCATCAATATCACGTTGTCAATAAGCATATATACATAACATGAATATTATAACTTTCATTGGGTTTTATCCAGAATTTATATTATCAATCTAGCATCTTCTCTACCCCATACCAAAGAGATATGTATCTAGATATGATAGGTGTACGAGCTCAAGCCATGGATAAAAGAGTGTAAATCCATAAGTTTATTTCCTGAAGTGAACTTCAGGACTAAATCATTATAAAAATGTAGAAAGAATTGGAATCTCTCACGACCAAAATAATTAGTAGTATCAAATCATAGAGCAGAACTTATCTTGGTCAAGTCCTTAAAACATCATTATTAACCTCTTTTACATATAAGTTATTCATTAAAAAAAACACTTATTAGTATGACGAAATCTATTTTAAGGTAGAAAGTGGGCTTTAGCCCTTAGTTATTGACAACAATAACAACATTATAATCTAATTGGAATAGTATCAACCATCGATACAATAATAATGAATGTACCAAATATATGCATGCCATCGTCAGTATTCATACAATGAAACCATAATTATTAATATATCAATAAACTACAATCATATCTTTTACAAGGATAGACACTTTCCGGATGGTCAACTTATATCATATCATAGCCTTGAGCCTAATAATGTGTCTAGAATAATTATAGCATCATAATCATGGTCTTTGGCCTACATACGTATTCGAAACCTATATCAATAGTCATATTTATAAATCATCTCATATATATAAGCCATAGCGTATTTTGAGGCATAACATCTCTACAAGCCATGAGGCATATTTATTCTTATCTCATATATAGAATGGCATCTCACATCTAGGAGGCATGATAATAATAAGCGTCTCACATTTATAGGTCACGTTTTAAGACTATGAGAAATATCATATTTATAGGCCACTTATCATATCTAAGAGGAATAACATCTCTAATGTCCTAATATCATGGCTATAATTCATTAATCATAATCCAGGGAAAGTCATCATAATTTACCAAGCCATGAAGTAAACTTATTCTAAAGGCTCAATAGTCTCAACTAGGTCTAACATCCACAACTAATCCATAAGGGCTAACACAAGTCTTGGCCTAAGGTGGGTTTGAGGAACCCACTTCTAATCCTCAATGTCCATATTTAGGAAACATATACCCCCAAACTAGGATAACGTATCTTTTTCAAATTATAGATTTCAAGTAAGCCATCACCAAACCTAAGCTAGGAACTCTGTCTAGAAACAAGGGCATTTAAGTCAACTCTACTCAAATTACGGTTTCAAGATCACTAGATTAAGCCAAATAAGGTTAATCATACTAACCATGATTTCAATACTTACACCACATCCCAAACCTAACATTATACCGTATCCATGTTACACATTATTCCAATCTAGGGAGAAGGCAATAGAATTCTAAAGGGTAATAAGTATTTCACCTTACGGGTCCAAAACCCTCATCTAATCCCAAGAAATTAATAATTAAGACTAAGTAATTCTACCCATAATCAATATTAATGTTCTAATTCACATGCAATATATATCAACATCATCTTACAAAGTAGAGTAGACAGAATCCTACCTCAAAGACAAACCACAAATCCTTATATCATTCACCAAAATCTCATCTTTATTTCAAAATATCAAAATGCCATCACACTATTAAAATCAATACAAGAATAATGATACCCATATTGCACCATTGTGCTTCGAATCCAAAAAATAACACCCAAAATCCCAAGTGGGTCCCACTTATGAAAAATATATTTTTGAGGCCAATCCACATGGTATCACGCTCATAGAATCAAACCCTCAAAAATGGGTGAACTAAGCAAACTTTGGGCTAAAATCAAGTCCTAAGTGAATTTGAGGTTTTGGGTCCAAAACCAAGAAATTCATCAAGAAAGTGATGAAATCTTACCTTAATTCAAGTGATAATCATGATAATAGATATTTATCAAGCTTTCAAGTCACCCACAAGACTAATTTTGTAGTTACCACACCCTTCTAGGGTTTCTAGGTCACGAAGATGGAGAGAAAATAACCAAAAAGCAGCCTAAGGGGTCATTTATACCCATACCAGGTATGGAGATATTGCTATCGCAATCTAGGGATTGTTATTGCAATTTTGAGATCCCCATACACCTTGTGGGATCGAGGTATTCCTCCTATGCACTAGATATCAACAAAGTCAAAAACTTATTTTTGACTCTCGAAACTCATTTGAAACACTATGAACATAATATAATAGTGAAATTTGAGTGTAAACCACATTTCAGATACAATGGAATCATCAAAACTTTCATCCAAGATTTTTTGGGAAAAAAGTGAGGCTCACACCTATAGTTTTATTTTTCATAAAACTTATTCAATAACCCAAAATAAGTTTGGAAGCCTTGGGACTTGAACCAATGGTCCCTCTAGCCTAAAATCGATGTTTTGGATGTGATGGCATAGTTGGATTTTCTATCTGAGATCCTTTTGACCAAATGTGGGTCCCACACCTACGTTCGTAATTTTCTAACTTTTTGACCAGTGGTTCGAAATGAGTTTGGGTGCATTGGGGCCCAAATCAAAGGTCTATCCATCTTAAAATCAATATTCTGGAGCTGCTGGCACAGTCATAATTTGCATTTGAGATCTTTTTCCTGAATTTTTCACCTGGTGGCCATTTGAAACCAGTAAAAACTTTCAAATAGGGAATTGGTTCTAAAAAACAAATGAATTACCTAGTAAATGAATTGTCAGTACCATCAAGTCATAAATCACTTGTGCAACTATGGAGAAGTTCTAACTGCGAAGATAAGTAGAAATATAAAAAATAACTAAAAGGGTCACTACAGCAGTCTCAGAATGTATATAGACTATAGACAATTAAACAAGGTCACCATCAAGAATAAGTACAACATTCCTAGAATTGATGATGTATTTGATCAGCTTCAGGGTGCTTGTTGATTTTCAAATATTGATCTCCGGTCGGGGTATCACTAGTTGAAGGCCAAAGTGTGTGACATTCCAAAGACTACTTTTAGAACCCGGTATAGTCATTTTGAGTCAGTGGTTATATATTTTGGTCTAACAAATACTCCAACATCCTGTATAGATTTAATGAATAGGGTCTTCAAGTAGTACTTGAACATATTTATCATTATTTTCATAGATGACATACTGGTATATTCTCAGAGTGAGAATGAGCATGCATACTATTTAAGAATAGTGTCCCTTTAGGGATCATCAACTTTATGCAAAGTTTAGTAAGTGTGAATTTTAGTTACACTTTATTACATTTTTAGGGCATGTGATTTAGGTGACTGAATTTATGTAGACCCTCAGAAGACTGATGTAGTGAAGCATTGGCCTAGACCCATTACTTCATCTGATATTTGGAGCTTTTAGGGTTTAGCTAATTATTAGAAGGTTTGTTGAGGGTTTTTCCTCAATATTTTCACCATTCACTAAGTTGACACAAAAGAAGGTAAAGTTTATATGGTCAGATGGATGTGAGAAGAGTTTTCAAAAGTTGAAGGATAGATTGACTTCAACTCCAGTGTTAGCCTTGCTAAAGGGGTTGGATGGGTTTGTGGTGTATTTTGATGCTCCCAGAGTTGGTTTAGGTTGTTTTTTAATACAAAATGGAAGGGTAATAGCCTATGCCTCCAAACATCTTAAGGACCATGAAAATATTATCCAACTCATAATTTAGAGTTAGAAGTTGTTGTGTTTTCTCTAAAGATTTGGAGTCACTACTTATATGGTGTTCATGTTGACATTTTTCCT
Source organism: Capsicum annuum (assembly GCF_002878395.1). Lineage (NCBI taxonomy): Eukaryota > Viridiplantae > Streptophyta > Magnoliopsida > Solanales > Solanaceae > Capsicum > Capsicum annuum. The sequence goes on from NC_061119.1 coordinate 174,782,250, forward strand.
GATCATAAGAGTCTCCAGTATGTATTTATTCAAAAGAAGTTGAATCTTCGTCAGAAAAGTGGGTGGAGTTATTGAAAGATTACGACATGAATGTGCTTTATGATTCGCGTAAGGAAAATATGGTGGAAGACATGCCGAGTAGGTTTTCTATGGGTAGTATGGCTCATGTGAAGGAGGAAGTGCAGGAATGGGCTAAGGAAGTGCATAGACTAGCTCGTTTGGGTGTATGTTTGCTTGATATGGATGATAGAAGAGTAGTGGTCCAGAATGGTTTAGAATCATCCTTAGTGGTGGAAGTGAAGGAGAATAAGCATAGTCCCCATACTTATCTAGATATTGAATGCATTTCAGCAATAAAAGATTGAGGTTCTCTCCCAAAGGAGAGATGGTGTCCTTCACTATTAAGGTCAGTTTTGTGTTCCTAGTGTGGATGGGTTAAGAGAAAGAACATTAGTAGAGGCTCACAGTTCAAAGTATTCGATTCACCCTGGTGCTACTAAGATGTACCATAACTTACGAAAAATTTATTATTGGAATGGTACTAGGAGGGAAATAGTAGAGTTTGTGGCCAAGTGTCCTAATTTTCAGTAGGTAAGGATTGAGCATCAAAGACTCGAAGGTACACTATAGGATATTGGCATTCCTAATTTGAAGTAGGAGGTCATTAATATAGATTATGTTACTGAACTTCCTCGCACCAAATGCCAGCATAATTTAATTTGGGTCATCATGGATCGAATGACCAAATCAACCCATTTCTTACCTATTAAGGCTTCAGATACAGCAAAATATTATGTTGATATGTATATTCACGAGTTAGTAAGGCTCTATGGGATTCCCTTGTTCATTATTTCAGACAGAGATACACAATTCACATCCCAGTTTTGGCAATTATTTCAAAAAAGGCTTAGTATAGTATGAATTTTTATCTTCAAATAGATGGTTAGGCTGTACATACAATTCAAACATTGGAATATATGTTGAGAGCATGTGTGATGGACTTTAATGGAAATTGGAATGATTATTTACCTTTGATTGGGTTTGCCTGTAATAATAGTTATCATGCTAGTATTCAGATGGCATCGTTTAAAGCATTGTATGGGCATAGATAAAGGTTACCTATAGGCTGATTCGAAGTTGGTGAAGTGGCTTTGGTTGGGTCAAATTCTGTTCTTGAAGATATGGAAAAAGTCTAGTTGATTCGTGAGAGGTTGAGAAGCGCTCAAAGTCGCCAAAAGTCGTATGCAAATATGAGAAGGAGAGAACTAAAATTTAAAGTGGATGATTGGACGTTCTTAAGGTGTCACCCATTAATGGGATGATGAGATTTGGTAATAAAGGAAAGATTAGCCCCCGATTTATTGGTCCTTATGAAATAGTAAATTATGTTGGAGAAGTTGCTTAAGAGTTAAATCATCCGCTAAAATTAGCTGTCATCCATCCAGTTTTCCATGTTTTGATGTTATAAAGAAGTGCATTGGGGACCCGTACTTATAGTCCCCATAGAAAGTATTGGAGTGAAGGATATTTTGTCTTATGAGGAAATTCCAGTTGAAATTCTTAATCGACAAATTTGAAGGATAAGGAATAAAGATATGGTTATAGTGAAAGTTCTATAGAGAAATCAACTGATAGAGGGAGAAACATGGGAAGAAGAAGAAGATATAATGAGTTGATACCCTCACCTATTTAATCCTATCACAGAGTGAGCCGATATTTAATCTATTCTACTCACCAACATCCTTACTCATCTTAGTTCAACCTATTTGGTTTATGTTAGTTGGTCATTTCTATAATATGTTTGTTCATGGGGTAAGTAGCTTAGTTTTAGAGAAAGATAAGTTTTCCATCTCAACCTTCATTCAAGGACGAATGATCTCAAGGCGGAGATATTGTAATACGCACAAGCTCCTAGCTAAGTTTCCAACTATCTGCCATATGTTTAAAGGCCCCAAAGCAATTATATCAAACCATTAATAAGTTTCATGACTATTCACCCTGTGTGTGAAGTCTTTTCAATGTGTTTATGGTCATAGGAAACACTTAGAACAAAGTGGAGTTGAGAACATTGGTATTAATTGAGTTTTACTATTGGATTCTGCAAGGGCCAACTTTAGATGAGTGTAACTTCTAGAATATATAGAGTTTTGGAAATCAAGACCCATCAAATGAACGATCTTTGAGTCTTCTTTTCAACGCATCCAATTCCACCTTAATCTGATATCGGAGTAGAAAGTTAGCTCATTTTACCTGAGAGTGTCTATCTGAGAGAAGGTGATAACTTGAGTTGACAAGTTGTCAACTAAGTGATGAGCTGTCAATTTAGTCGTCAGCCTTAACCAGAAAACCCCTTAAATCATTAGAGAATGTGATGACTAAGTTGACAATCCATCAACTAGTTGACAATTTGTCAACTAAGTCATTAACTTTAATCAGAAAGTGTCCAAATCCAGCTAGAGGTTGACGATTAAGTTGACAAGTTGTCAACTAGTTGACAAGCTATCAACTTAGTTGTCAACTGAAAAATTTCTGCAATTTTTTTTAAATTTTCTTAGGGGTAATTTGGTTTTTTCCTTACATCAAACTCCCCTCCCACGACTTAAATTATTCCATAAGCGTTATTTACCCATTGTTAGTCAGTTTCTAATGCTCATTCTTCTCTCCACTCTCAAGAGAAAAGAAGTAGGGTTTCTTTCAAAAGTTCAACTCCAAGGCTCCAATTCAAGTTTCCTTCAAGAGATTCACTAAATTCTGGTATGTAGGGTTTAAACAAGGATACTCTTCCATTCTTGTGTCCAAAAGTTTGAATTTTAATTAATTTTGAAGAATTGGCTTACTAGGGTTTATGCCCACTTTTCGTATGCTTTGAGATTTTGATGCTTTCTTATGAATGGAACATTGTTTTGCATATGTTTTCATGTTTACTAATGATTTTATCCATGAAAGTGATCTTAAGCATAGAGTTTGATATTTTGATATGAAGCTTCTATGAGATGATAAATGATTTGAATTTTAATTAATTTTGAAGAAATTGGCTTACTAGGCTTTATACCCTTTTTTCTTATGCTTTGAGATTTTGATGCTTTCTCATGAATGGAATATTATTTTGCATATGATTTTATGTTTATTAATGATTTTATTCATGAAAGTGATCTTAAGTATAGAGTTTGATATTTTTCTATGAAGCTTCTATGAGATGATAAATGATTTTAATTTTTAAGCATATGTTACTGAGTTTACAAGAAGTTCAAGCTTATCAGTTCAAACAAGAAGTTCAAGCTTATCAGTTCAAATTACAAGTATTGCAGCATAATTAAAGTTGAGTTTTGATCTTATGATCTCAGATAAGACATAAAATCCACAAGTTCCTTATGATTATGATTTGAGTAAGATAAGCATATTTGGCTTTTTGTTTATAAACCCATGTGCTATTTTAAGGTGGATTTCATCAGTATGAGCATATATGTATATGTTTTTGGAGTATTATTTAGAACCGAGAGGAAAATGTTGATTTAGCGCATCCTATTTTTCAGAAACTACATGCCACCACAGGTTTAGTGGCCTCACCAGAGAGTTTTCCCCTTTCCCCAACATGGGCTACGTTTAGTGATCACTCTAAGTTAAGTTTCTATTCTGATGGCAAGGGTAGAACAGCTCTCCTCACCATGGATAAGATGTTGGACTCCGTGATAGCTCACATGGTTTATGCCAGTTATAAGAATCTCTCACAAAGAAAACAAAAGTAAAGATTTTAGAATCTAGACTCACAGGCCTTGTTCATGTGTTGTTTTATGATTTATGCTCATATTATTTCATCTTTCGATTTTATTCATAATCAAGGTGAGTCATCTACACTTAGTTTTTAGTAATGGCATATGACAGCATTTACAAATTGCATTCACCCGTACATACTCAGTGCATTCAAGTAGTACTGACCACATATATGTTTATGTGCTATATTATTTCATATGTAGGTTCTGGTGTTGCTCCCCAGCAGCACGATTAACCGCAGGCACCATTTCTTACCCTCAGACAGTTGGTGAGTCCTTATAGTTTGAGATCCAAGTTTATGATGATTCCAAATGTTTAATGCAGTTTTTCTAGTTATTTAAATTTTAGTTTGGGTTAGCTGGGGTCTGTCCCAGTGTCTCTTTAATCATTAGTTTAGAGGTTTGTCAAGACTAGTCAGACGATATGTTTCTTTTAGCTATTCCACAGATTTGAAGGTTAATGAGTTATAGAGTATGAGTTGAAATTATTCATTTGTTTGAATTCCGCTTTATGTTTTGTACAGTTTCCACTCATGTTTTAAGTTACATTTATGAGAGTTCAGTGCTGAGTAGATATCATGGGTTAGCTTGGGCTATTCGTAGTCTTAAGTATCATGTGACGTCTAGGGAGCACTTTCTGGGCATTACAAAACATGTCCTTGCATCCTTGAAACGATCATGGCTTGGATCCCTTTGTGACGGCCTTGAATTGTGGATCTTGTGAGATTAATGCCGATTAGGCTTGTATCAGACCTGACTCAATCCTTGTTGGGCAACTACTCTACTAATGTGATACCAGCTAAAATACTTGGAATAGTTCTGTTCTTAGACTATGAAAAATGTCTTTGAATATTGATCAAAATCATCGACAACTCAATCGATGTCTACCATAGGCTCCACAAAATTCTATCATGTTTCTCTATTGTTTGGAAGATAATTAGTCAGGTAGAAAATTGTCTTTAGTATTCTCTGGCCCTATATCGGAAAGATGGAAAGGTGAAGATATCCATGATATTTGAAAAGATTTTTGTTCAGTTACTCTACAAGCATAAGGATATACCGTGACATAAGAAACTTGATACATACGGTAAATCTACAGTGATTCGAAGGCAATTGAGGTAGTTGAATTTTGTTGTATCTTTCATCCACTTATGCATGGCATTATACTTATTAGCAGTTTATGGACATGAAACTACGCTTTCTTGTGGAAAAACGTTTTGGCAAATTTTGAGCATACACTGCTATCTTTTTAATTTAAATGGGAACGTGGTCCACGAAAATTTAACGTTTATATAGCCAGTGCCAATTAACTTAATTGAAACTAAAGCGAAACTATTGTTCTTGTTACATGAGAAAAATCAGCTGAATAAGTATTCGCAATGCACAGATCATAATAAATGATTGATTTTTAATGAGCCTTATGTTTCTTTATAAAGTAAGATACGTAAGCAAAAGTTTCAACAAGGGTTTACTTTTATGAACTTGACAAATTTGAGGGGGGTGAGATGGGATTGAGGAAAGATAAAAGGATAGTTTTGTTAACGTGGAATGCTTTGTGCACCGAACAACCTAACGTCTTTATTGTTATACCATGTTATATAAAGTATAATATATAATACACCAATTGATGTTTCAAAATTATACCATGATTAGCTATGCAAGAATCAAAATACACACAAGACACTGGATAAGCAAATACCAAACTTTTATACCATGATTATTTCATCCAACACATCAAACCAAACAGGTCATTAGTATTCAGAGTGACTAAAATAGCAAGAAGTATTCCAGTGAACCATGACAAGGCATAAGATTTTAGTTCAGTCTTTGTGCAAGTTTGCTCAATGATGGTCCCTGTTTGGGGCTTTGCGCCAAGAACATTATGATACATAATCTTGATGTTAGTCGTCAACAACAGGACGAGCAACATGTTCCATATACCAGGTGACACATTTTTTCAAGCAACACTATGAAATAGGACACATTTTTTCAAGCAACACTATGAAATAGGATTAGCTTAACCAGTATTCTGCAGTCCAGCAGCAATACCCTTCATGGTCAAGATGAGTGTGTCCTCCAAGCCAGGGGCATATTCACTAGCTGGGTTCAGGTTCACAAGTTCAGCAGCTGGCTTTGACTCAATGTATTCCTTGGAAATGTGAGGCCTTGGTGTGACACTGTATTCCGGATCACGAATACTCTTTAGGGTGTAGGCTTGGCACACGTTCAATGTTGTGATGTAGGAGTCACGCAATCTGAGTCGTTGTCTCAAGTATGGGTTACCCTCAAGAAGATCCTTGTGTCCAGCAATCTATTTAAAAAAGATAAGTTTAGATGTGCCAACTTCGAACCAGTTTGTGAAGCAATCAAGCACGATAAGTGATAGACCGACCCATTTCAGAAGTATATGTCAAATTAACCACCTTGGTAGTAAAATTACCTGCAGCAGGAGGCTCTTTGTCTCTTCGTAGTTTGACCTAAGAAGTTCACCAAAGGACCACAAATCTTCCGATACCAGAAGCTTGTCGTACAATGCAGCAATGCCTGGATCTCCTTTGGCGAACACCATCTCAACCAAATCAATAGTTACCCTAAAGAATGGCCATGCATTGTACATTTCCTGCAGCATGCGAAGGTTCTTGATGTCCTTTTCAATCGCATACTTAAATGCTGCTCCAAAGCCGAGCCAGACTGGAAGATGAAATCTAGTCTGAGTCCAGGCGAAGATCCATGGAATAGCTCTAAGTGATTCTATGCCTCCGCTAGGTTTACGCTTTGATGGACGGCTACCAATGTTCATTCGACCATACTCCAACTCGGGTGTAGCCTGCAAACATGATCAATGAAAAATAGCTTATTGCAACTCAAGGCAATATTTGTGACAGCATCTACAATTAATAACTGAATTCATCCCTAGCACACTTACCAGACGGAAATACTCGACAAATCGGGGTTCCTTGAAAACTATTGATCGATAATTTTCTGTAGCAACAACTGCAATTTCGTCCATAAGCGCACGCCATTCTGGTTTTGGAGAGACTGGTGGATGCATTCCATGTTCAAGAGTAGCAGCAGTAAAACGCTGAAGCGTCCTAAAACACAAGTGTTCTTCCCCAAAAGATTGCTCAATAACCTCACCTTGAATGGTAACACGGAGAGATCCGTGAATTGTTTCGGGTGGTTGAGACAATATAGCAAGATGAGTGGGGCCACCTCCTCTTCCCACTGTACCACCTCTACCATGGAACATGGTTAGCTTCACGCAGAACTCCTTGGCGACTTGTATAAGCTCCTCTTGAGCCTTATATAACTGCCAGGCTGCTGATAGCCGACCTGCATCCTTGCCAGAGTCAGAGTATCCAATCATGACCTCTTGCTTGCCATTAATTCGGTTTCTGTACCACTCAATTGAGAAAAGACGTGCAACTGCAGCAGGAGCAGCATCCAGATCAGCCAACTTCTCAAAAAGTGGAACAACTCTTAAAGGTTGCCGCACTTGGCATTCACGCTGTAGAAGCTCAACTGCAAGCACATCAGACGGTGCGGTGGCCATTGAGATGATGTATGCCCCGAAACAGCCGGCTGGGAGTTCGGATATGACATGGAAAGTATCCAAAACATCAGCAATTTCTTCAGTTTTTGGAAGATCAGGTCCAAATAAAGGTCTCTTGCTGCTGAGTTCAGACAGAAGCCACTCTTGTCTACGTTCTTCAGACCATTCTCGATATGAACCAATTTCCAAATGCTGGGTAATAGCATCAAGAACATCAGTATGGCGGTCTGATTCTTGTCTTATGTCAAGTCTCACAAGTGAAAGTCCAAAGGTAGAAACTTGTCTAAGGAAATCCAGAAGGCTACCATCAGCGATGGGGCGATCACCACAAACACAAAGAGATCTGTAGCAGAGTTCAAGAGGTTCCAAGAACTACATAAAATGGATGATCATATTAGCACTATATGACAGGCAACACAAATATTTACAAATTTTGGTTTAATAGAACCATGCAAATGCTTATACGGTTATTCAACAAGAAAGAGACACATATTCATGTTTTTCCAGTTCCTCTTTTCCATGAATAACATGTCTAAATTGTCTGGTAAGACTAGCTAAGCATTCAAGAGAATAAAAGATTGTTCACTGCTTAATTGTTGGGATGCTCTACATACAGAAAGCAGTTACGGGAAAAGACAGAAGTATAGTTGTATGGACCTGCTCAATATTAGTATAAGCTGCTTCCTCTGGAATTTCAGAGTATCCATGGGCTAAAAGTTGGCGAGAACGCTCACGCGTCTGATAAAGCTTGTCTCTCACATCACCAAGAATTACACGATAGGGCTCATTTGGAGGAACTTGCTTCCAAAATTCTGCATCAGACGAAAATGTTGAAAGATCAGAGATTATGCGACTTCTCTGTCCAAACAATTTGTCATTTTTTTTGGAAGAAAGGAACATCTGTCCAAGAGAAATAGAGAGCCTCTAATGCAATTTCTAATATGAACACTGACCAGAGAACCAGATGCTAGAATGATTATATGCAACTACTCTTCTTTGAGTCAATTTCATGGATCAACTTCTATACCAATCAATTAGTTACCAATGTAGTGTTTTTCATCTCTCCTTGAAGACCTATGGAGTTCATCTGCTCGTACGCGAAGCTCTTCATTGCAGCGCCACATAGATAACTGAAAGAACATACACGTTAGAAAAACGCAACAGTGCAGAAGGTGCGACTTCACTAAATGGACCAAGACAAAAGTCTCAAAAACAATTTTGTTGTTGGATACCTCAAACATGAGGTCCTCTATTTGCGAATAGTACAAGTTTGCTGCCATCATTCTGGCCAATAAGCAAACATCTCTTGTGACCTCAGGAGTCACTCTTGGATTACCTGTATTTGGTAGCAGAGAGTTGACAGATAAATAAGGAATATCTACTGCATGTAGTAACTAAGAAATCTGAGTCCGACATTTACTAAAAGATATATCCAGGGAAGAGCAGAAGGAATATTTTGCTTTCCTCCATCCCTTCAAAATTATGTAATCCGAATTCATGTTTTGTTTTCTAAACATTTAGCTAAAGTAACTGCAAACATTATCCACAGCGAAAGAATTATACCATCACGATCACCGCCCATCCAAGAGGAGAATTGAATAAGAGGAGCATTATAAGGAACTCGTTCATTAATCCCTATGTTTTTTAGAGCAGTATCAACACGGCGCAGAAACTTTGGTACACCCTTCCAAATTGTTTCATGGAAATAGCTCATTCCACCTCTCATTTCATCTTGCGGAGTTGGAGCTGTTCTTCGAATCTCATCAGTTCGGAACGCAGCTTGAATCTATACAAGAAGCATGTTGCAGATATTTGTCGAAAAAGAATAATGGGTGCATTTTACCAATAAATCATGATCTACAGAATGTGATGCATATTTGAGTTTGAAGATTTCTGTTATATATACTAGCCGAGAAAGAAAACAAGCACAGTATTGCTTCATCATCCGATTTTAGAGCAATCACATACTCCCTCTATTCCTTTAGTAACAGATTCCTTTTTGACAGTCAAATGATATGAACTCTGACCAACATTTTAAAATGTATTTTTTCATCATATTGATATGAGAGAATTACAATTTATAGTACTTCTCGTATACTTTTTGAATATCCAAATTTTAATTTTATAATCTAATTTAGCTTTGAGAATTGGTCCAATTAACTCTCGAGAAGATCCACAGGACAACTATTCTGGAACGAAGGGAGTAACTAGCTTCAATTTTTACAGGGTAAAATACAATTCAGATGAATGAAGGGGCAAGGATTAAATGGTAGTGCTGCTGCATGAAGAAATTAAGCATTAGAACATAATTTTATCAATCTATGTGGAAGCTGTTAGACTCTGGATAGATAAAATAACAGCTATATTTTGTGGAATAACAGAACTGATACGTTTCTCAACTACCAGAATACTTGCATTAATGTAATAACAAAATGCAAATGATTCTTCATTGTGATTGACTGATTAAATAAATTCATATAAACTTTCCTTACCAAAATGTTATAAAGTTCTACAAATTGAAAAGGAAATTTGAACCCAAATGCTGCAAACTTTATTGCACCAACTGAAGCACGAAGGTTCGGTATATTTCCAGTAAAACTACCTCCACTATAACATGCATAATGAAGTTTAAAATAGTTAACGGAATAAGAAGAGAGCTTTTGCTTCTCCATTATTCGCGAGCCAGATGAAAAAGTAAATCCATTGATGTGCCGTATCCATACTGTTTAGAAAGTATAACTACACTAATATAGGATAGGTTGATCATAGATAAACAAGACCCGACAAATGAAGACGTATCTACAGGATATTAAAGCAGAAAAATATCCATTAGTAGAGTTAGAGACACCAAATTGAAGCCTGAAGGTACAAGTAATAGGCTTTCATTCAAGGAAAGTAACTAAACGTCGATAGTTACCTCCCTCTGTAAAGCCTCATCAAGCTCTTGTTTATCATCGGGTGTAATGTCCTTAGCATACAACTGAGCCAAACAGTCACGGATCCTGAAAATTTGGTTAGAACAAGTTAGTAAAAAGACATCAGACGAATGATGAAAGCAAGAAATTTGGGACCGAAAAGAGCATTTCCATTAATATTTATCAGGGAAAAAACAAAGCATAAACTAACTTAAAATGACAAGACAAGGAGACCACTCTAACTGCCGAAGACAATAAACATGGTGATTAAAGACCAAACCTTCCATGCTTTTGAAGCAATGATCTTCGGACAGATTGAGTAGGATGAGCCGTTAGGACTAGATCCACAGTCTGATTCTTCAGAGCATCAAAAACTTCTTGAGGGGACTTCTTCAAGTCCCACACCAGCTTCTTGAACGTTTCTTCAATATCTGACTCCGTTGTTGCATTGTTCTCATCGACAAAATCCCCTTTTTTCTTCAACTTTTGGCGCCTACGATAGGCAATTTGAACCTCCTCGGCCAAATTCGCCAAGTTAAGCATGTGAGAGAAAGCTTTAGCAATGACAATTGAATCCCCTGGATCCAAACTTGTAAACACACTACCAAGTTCCTCCAGCTTCGTCGGATCATGTTTACTTTCATACTCGGCAGAAAGCTCATAACACTCTTGAACCTAATGTGAGATTGAAGAAATCAAAGACTTTTTGAAGTATATCTCAATTATTCAATCATCTGAAACAACTATTTGGTCAACACAAAGTTTAGGATCTCAGACACCATACACATGTGAATTTCATCCACTAACACAATCATATGAAGTCCACTACAAAATACCATCACTAAGTATTACACATTCTTTAGACTCAAGTATTTGTAGTCAACTCAGTCAGCAAGTATATCTTGATTAATTCAAGGATTTGAAAGAACTACTTGGTCAACACAATTTTAGGATCTCAAGACACCATACACATGTGAATTTCGTCCACTAACACAGTAAAACTACTGAAGCATATGAAGACCAGTATCTAAATACCATCTATAAGTATAAAACACACTTTATACTCAAGAATTGTGTAAACTGAGTCAGAAACAGACATTAAAAATTTAATCTTTTTATTACTTTTTTTTTTTGAAAAATGACAAAAAAATCTAATCTTTCCATTCCCTTTTTTGATAAGTGACATAAAAATTCGATCTTTTCACTCCTTTTTTTGATGAGTGACACAAAAATTCAATACATAAAAATTCAATCTTTTCACTCCTTTTTGTGATGAGTGACATAAAAATTCAATCTTTAGCTTCAAGCACTAAACCAGATTAAAGTGAAAAAGAAAACAACACCCCCTTAGTCACCAAAAGACCAAAATCACTGAACTTCAACAAGGGTACACAACATCAAAAACTACAACTTTGGAATATAATTCACAATTGGCTAATCAATCACAGGTTAAATACAAATTTGGCAGCAAATTAACATCTATTGGGAAATGCATACTGTTTCCTTGAGATCCTCTCCATGCAAATCTTGAAGAATATCAAGAAACCTATCCAAAAGCAAAGCATCATACTCAATAAGCTTATCATCTTCAGAAACTTTTCCAGGCACCAATTGTCTCAACTGTGCATCAATAGATGCCAGTTTCTCCAAATTACGAGTCCCCATTTTTCACCCTGCAACAAATGAACTTTACATAAAAATCATCAAAATTATGACCACACAAAAGTACAAAAACCAGGGACCATAGAATAAAAATACCCCAGTTGGCGACTAGTTTAAATTCTTGTTTTATTTGTAATTAAATGATTTCCAAAAAAGTAGTCTCATACATTAAAACTCCCGTTATTGTAAAATTCAGAAAAGGCAGTCATAAAGAAATGAACCTGCTAACTCAACCTCAAAAGCTAGCTCACGAGAGGACCTTTAACCCACCGATGTGTGACTCCAATACCCGCACATTCAGGGCTTGATATCTTAAGTGTGAACAATATAAAATGAGGGGCCCAACATCGGAAATGTGGGACTCCAACATCCCGCACACCCAGAGCTGAACATCTGAAGCGTGAATAATATAAGATGGGCAACATCGAAAAGAATGAGCTGGGTGGACGTAACTCTTAAAGAAATGAACCCTAGCTAATGAGGTGAGATTGCCAAGACTATATAAAGAAACCAAGAACCCACCGATATAGGACTTCAACACACAGACCCCAATGGCCTTTATATACAATCTGACTTTTACTTTTTTACGAGCTATTGGTGATTTGAATTCGTTATTTCCTAATTACATCACAACAATTTCATAATTTACTGTAATGTTTTACCAACTTAGAAAATAAAAAAAGAACTGAAGTTTGAGTATGGTAAGGGAGTACAACATAAATTCTGATGTGGATTACCTCAAAATTTGGTGTGTCAGAGTACAAAACAATGCGAAGTGGTGGAGGAAGTTGAGGGAGTTGTGTAATGTGTAGACACTGAACAGGCTAGCTATATATAGGAAAAAACACAGAGCTTTCTCTTTCTTAAATTTACAACTGTATACTGTGGACTATTTGGCTGGTAACAAGTTATACAAGATTAATTATTTTAAAATGAAAAATTTTTAAAAACAGCAAAGTCTGATGCAAAATCCTTTTTCATAATCACACTTTATAATATTATCATATAGCTTCTATATGTATTTGATTCGCAATTATTGTATTCATTTTTACTCAATAATATGTATTCTTATAAAACATAAATATATTAACCATATTTTATATTTTATAATTTTTTAACAAAAAATATAAGAGAAAACTCCAAACTCACTTTATCACTTAAACTTAACTTCCGTTTTGTTTATCCCTCTTAACATTTTAAAGTATATTAGTTTCATCCTTTGAAATTGAATACCACTCTCACAACGGAGAGTGTGCACACACGCCGACAAATCAGCGCCACGCACTGCCACGTCGGAGCCACGCAAGAAAATTATTTTTTTAAAATAATTTCATATATATATATATTAAAAAATATTTTTTCACATACATTCCCACCTACCCGCCCACCCTCCACTCTCACCCATCCTGCCGTCATCTGTCATCTTCAACATTACCCATATATGGGTTCTTCATTTTTGGGTCTCAAATTTCAACATAAACTAGCTAAATTCATATCAATCAAACTCAAATTTCAACTACAACTTCACAACATCATTAGAAAATCTCAATAATCAATTAGGAATCAACCATAAATTCAATAAACTCATTTTTTTTTTATCTTCAAGCTTTTTTAAAGGTTCAATAATGGTGGATACAAAATTAAACTAATAAAATTCATACCAATCAAATTCAAATTTTAGATACAACTTTACAACATCATCAGAAAACTTCAATAATCAATTTCGACATCAATCTCATCTTGAATTCGTCGAACTCATTTTTTTTTTATCTTCAAGCTTCAACAATGGCGGATACAAAATTAAACAAGCAAAATTCATACCAATCAAACTCAAAATTCAAGTACAACTTCACATCATCATCGGAAAACTTCAATAATCAATTTGAAATCAACCATGAATTTGACACTCATTTTTTTTTGTTTTCAAGCTTTTAAAAGGTTCGATAATGGTGGATACAAAAGGCAATCTCATAAATCCAACAACAGATTTCTTAAAAATTTACATAAGTAATTTAGTTCAACAATTATGTATTGAAAGACTTTCTTTTCCAAAATTATTTTCTAACCCATTAAAATTCATAACTTTTCACACATATTTTTTTCTTTCTTGAAGAAATTAATAAAGATAATAGAAGTGAGGATGCAAAGTTAGAAGAAGGAGAAAGGGAATTGGGGTGGGGTGTAAGAAGAAATACAAGAAAACGAAATGGAGTGAGGATGG
>NC_061119.1:174796470-174856643 GCF_002878395.1 Capsicum annuum
GGGGTGAAATTAATACGCTTTAAAAATGTTAAGGAGGTAAATAAATGGAAGTTAAGTTTAAGTGGTAAAGTGAGTTTGGAGGACAAGTTCAGGGGGAAAAACATGTCTTTTCTCAAAATATAACTATATTGAATGCAAGTCATAGATAATGACGAAAACATCATAACCGTGCATTGTATTTTTATTTACCATTATTTTTTGTTTTATTTTTTCTCTTTTTTTATTTTTTTACTTTATGATTTATTTTTTCTATTTCTATTTTCTTTTTCGATTCTTTTTTTTTATTCTTTTTATTTTTTGTATTTTTTTCGTTTTTTTTTTTTTTTTATTTTTTTTGTACTTTTTTCTTTCTTTTTTTTCTATCTTATTTTTTATATTTGCAAAAAATATGATTATCCTAGTACAAGTCAAGAATAATACGAAAATATCACAATTGTTTATCATATTTATATTCACATCATTATTTATATTTTTGCATTCATTGATACGATTATATTTATATTTGTATTTTATAGTTCGAACTTGTATTTGTATATAAGTTATAGTTCGCATTTGTATTTTATAGTTTGCACTTGTATTTGTATGTTATAGTTTGTATTTGTATTTGTATTTTATGATTCGCACTTGTATTTGTATTTGTATTTTATAATTCTCACTTGTATTTATATTTGCTAGTTCGCACCATCATTTATATTTTATACAATGCGCACTCATATTTTAAAAAATTATTTTGTATTTGTATTTTATAATTGATTGGACATTATATTCATATTTTGTGATTTCATTTTATTTGTATTTATGTATTATTTTTATCAATGCGCTTGTATTTTTAAAGAACAATTTTGTATTCATATTTGTAAGTTAACCGCATATTATATTTTTTTTCGTAATTTAATTTATTTTATTTTATTGTATTTGAATTTATAGTTGACAAGATCATTGGTATTTTTAAATAATTTTAAAAAATTATTTTTATTTCTACGAACACTTATATATAAAATGATAAATTGTACAAATACAATGTTGCATTTGCATCAAATGATAGATGTTTATACAACTTGAACTATACGCATACAAAATAATACTTGCTTATATACAAATACAAATGGTAAATTTGAAATACAAATATGAACGACACATTTGCTATGAATGGCACATTATATATTTATATATTTAAGACTCAAGCAAATACAATTAATTCATATACTTATTTGAATACAAATATAAATGATAAATTGTACATATTAACGATTAAAATAATAAATTTATTTAAAAATATATAATAAGATACAAATAAATATAAAATATAAAAAATATATAATATATAAAATACTACAACAACAACAAAAAAAATGAGAAAAAAATACAAAATATGAAGGAGAAAAAGGAAAGGGAAAAAAAGAAAAAGAAAAAATGAAAAAGATAAAAAAAAAAAAAAAAGAAAAAAGAAAGAGAAAACAAAAAAAAGTAAAAGAAAAAACTGGAAAAAAAAGAGTGTAATAGAAAATAGAGAAAGAGAAAAAATAAATGAGAAGGGTATAAATTGTAATTAATTACATTAATAGGCAAGAATGGTTATAAATTGTAACTAATTGAAACTTAGGCTAAATAGGGTATTTAGGAATCTTTGAATATACCTACCACTATTTACTGTGTGTGCAAGTATGCTCCACAAAATACTCTATTCGAGACGAACCAGTGTTCAATTATTAAAAATACTAGTCACACATATTCGCGGGATTGTATTACCAATAGAATTAAAATAATTCTGCTATCGATAAACTAGTCCTCTCCGATCCGAGTTGTCCACTTGAATTAGCCAATCTAGACACCTTTTCCTTTAGAATGTTACACCTAGAAAAACAAAACCACAATTGATGGATATCCCTCGCAGGCTACACTTTATTTTTCATCCGTCGTACATTTGATTGAGTGGGATTTGGCACAGAGGCCACGTCAATTTAAGACAGGTAATCATTTTAGAGACCATCATGTTCATGTTTGCATGCTATTTGAAATGCATCATTTGAAAGGCTTTTTCATGTTTTCCATCTTTGATAATCAATAGGTTATGAAAAATATAAAAGATTTGTCTTTTGATTTTTAAAGAAAAAAAGGGGGAGAAAACCCGTTTGAAGCAAAACCTCAAAAATTCTTTAATTTTTTTTTCTCGTTTTACACTTCCTTTTTATTTCTTTCTTTGCAAAAAAAAAAAAAGTCAAATAATCCCTTCTAACTTCAAGAACTATTCACACCTTATCTTCACGTCGATGAGGTATGTAGCTGACAACCCTTCTCGGGTATGGTGATTCTTATTAAAAAAAAATTAAAAAAGTTAAATCTTTTTGTGACTTTCAAAAACTACACACACCTAATTCTCATATTCATGAGACACGTAGGCAACCCTCCTCGATTTCGGTAATCCTCATACAATAAAAAAATCTTATTGAAAATATCTTTTTTTCCAAAAAAAAAATAAAAATTGTTAGTTTTATATAAAAAAAAAAAATTATTCAAAAAAAATGTTTTAATCTTTTTTCAAAAGTAAAAAGAAACTATCCTTATTAAAACTTCAAAACAAAAGTTTTTCCTCCTTATTTAAAATCTAAAAAAAAAAAAAATTCTTCATTTCATATTTTAAGCTTCACGAACTATGCACACCTGATTCTTTCTCGATAACATATGTAGGCACCCTTCCTTGGATTCGGTCATTCTGTTAAAAAAAAAAAAGAAAATAGCAAGGTCTTTATTTTTCATTAAAAATAATAATTATCAAAAAAGAAAAAAGTTTTATTCCTTATACAAAAATTTTTTAAAAAAATGTTTTGATATTTCTGAACTATGACTGACCTTGTTCAGGTTCAATATGATACATAGGTAATTTTTCTTTGGGTTCGGTTTCACTAAAAGAAAATGAATAAAAAACTCTTGTTGACTTAGTTGATACCAACAATATAAATTTGCATAAAAAACACATTAAGTGATGTGACATTTTCGAGAGGGTCAACTTTTGTTGTGAATCATAGACTTTTTTATTACCTCTTAAGTATACTAAGTGATACCTGAGAAATTCTCTCCCTAAATATTAGGGTTAAAGTAAATCCGACTTCATCGTATCATGTGCATTGTGTGGTAAGTTTAGATTAAAAATTCAATGACATTACTTTGTCAATCTAGATATTGGCTCAAAGATTTATTGAGGCATTTGAGTAATACTTTTGACTTAAAAAAGGATTGCAAACCTTCTTTGATCTGATTGTGCTTTTTAAGTCTACCAAATGACATATAACTCCTAGAATTTCCCTTTGATCCTAAAACCTCTTTGTTTATTAATAAGCACATCTTAGTCTATATCTTTTTGAGTGCATAAGTGAACTACCTTCTTTTTTTTTCCACCTTCTTTAGTGCACTAACAAAGATTTAAATTAGATGACGAAGCAAAAGATGAAGAAGTAAATGTCCAAAACAAAGCTATATAAAAGGAAAATTTTCACAAAGAGGAAACTCCAAAAAAGTAAAAACCTCCAACCACAAGTGAACAATCTAAAAGAAAAAAAAAGAATTAGAGATAATTCAAAAATAATAAATTTGCAGAAAAGGAAAAGAAACAAAAAAAATATCGACAAAAAGCGACATATCAAATAAAGATAACTTTCGAAAATGTAAAATATTGAGAGCAAAGTGCATTGCTTAAGAAGGGAAAAGAATATCCTAACAATCCCTAATCCAACACTACAAGCCAATGACAAGTCCTACTTGATTTCATTTTGAGTGTTCTCACAATAGTAGATACTTACATGACAGCCAAGCTTATGGTATCTCAGTGCATGCATTTAACATCTTTCTGAGTGTGAGTACTTCAAGAACGTTCTAAAATCTAAATTGTTCTATTGTGAATTGACTAGGATTTTATTTGTAATAAGGGCACTAGAAACATAAGAATAGGAGTAATTTAAACTCTTGATTTGGAGGAAGACAAATACATCTTGTATAAAACTTAAGTATATTTGAGGTATCATTTGAAACTATAGTGATTACTTTTAAGTGGACCTCAATTTTTGTTTGAAAGTAATTTGAGGTGATTCCTATGCATAATACTAATTGTTGGAATCAATTGAAGTTAAGAAATGAATCAACCTCATTTTCTTCATTCGTTGATGCTCTTTACAAAGCACCCTCTTTTAATAGGAAAAAAAAGTAAGAAAAAAAAAGAATTGTGTTTCTAAGAACTACATTAGACCTGATTCTTGCTATGCAAGATACGTACGCAGTCCTATAATATGGTTCTATCTCACTGAATAAAAGTTTTTATATCCCTGAAAGGCATAATACTAGCACATCTTTTTTTCAAAAAAAAAAAACAAACAAAAGAATTTCAAAGTTCCACACATTCAAAATTGGGGTTTTTTTTTTCTTTTTTTTTAAAAAAAAAGAAAAAAATATTATAAGTTGTCTTCGCATGGTACAATCCCTGATTGCTCTTTTGGGAACAAAACCCCCTAATCTCTTCTTTATGTCCTCATAGAATATGATATTCCCTAATTATCATTTTAGGGAACAGAACCCCCTATTTTCTTTTTTAATTCTTTATAGGATACAACATCCCGTAGTTGTCATTTCAGGGAACAAATTCTCCTAATTTTTTTCTTTAAACCTTCATAGGATATGATATCCCCTGATTGTTATTATAGGGAACAAAAATTCCTAATTTTCTTCTTTTAGTCTTCGGAGGATATAACATCTCTTGATTTTCATTTTACGGAACAAAACCCCCTAATCTTCTTCCTTATTACTTTATAGGATACGACATCCTAATTTTCATTTTATGAAATAAATTTTTATTTCTTTTATTCTTTAAGTCCTAGGGATGAGTTAATTTTGTCACTCATTTATATATTGTTTCTTAATATTTTATGTCGTTAATTAATAATAAGAGGCTAATTATCCTTTAAATTATACTAATTTTTGGTATTTTTGACTTTACAAGGAGTTTTGGTGAGGAGTGAAATCGAGGCTAAATGGAGCTAAAAAAAAGCTGAAAAGGAATAACAAAAAGAAAGTCTTATAAAAAACCCTCAGGTACCGCTTAAGCAGCATGAGGACCTCTTATGCGATCTGGTCAATCAAGTCAAATGTCGCTTCAGCGGGTATTGTGACCATTTTTGCGATCTGGTCAACATCAAAGGAATTTGCTTAAGCGACCATAACGATTGCTTAAGAAATTAAGACAAAGTCAAGCATTGTCATTTAAGTGATCAACATGAATATTTTAGAGATTCGGTTAAAGTCAATATTATTATTTAAGTGATCACTTGGACAACTTAAGCGATCAGTGAGATAGAATTCAAGGTGAAAAGCTGGAATTACACAATGTTCAATCCCAATTCATCAAATATGCAATCCTTAATCATTCCAAGACATTATTTGCATAATTTGCAACCTTGGAGACTAGGGTTCTTGACCCACACCCTTGTAATTGAAGATTGGAAGCTTTGTATTGTTAATTTTTCAAACCTTTCTTAATTGTCTTAGTTAGAGACTATTTAGGTGTAATTGAATTTTGATATTTGAATATTTATAGTTAGAGATAATGCAGTACTTGTGTATTGAATTTGGATTTTGATTATGTCTTATGCTTTCGTATTGATTTATTACTCTTGATTTGAAAATGGGTATTGTTTATCTAAATAAATCTCGTGTTCTACCATTTCTACTCTAGATGTGCTTGAAAGAGTATATTGGAGTGGGTATTTCCCATCTATGTCGATTAATGCTTGAAAAAACTAATTGAGGTTGATAAAGAATAGTTTAGTGTGATTTGGGTCGTATCGCCTACCTTATAAATTTGTTGCTAGACATAGTCAAATCTTAGCGTAGCCTAAAGTTGATTTTGTGATTCATGTTACTAAGCTTGGTTTGAAACAACAAATAAGGACTAAACCCTCAATTGTCGAAAGATGTTAGTGGGTGATTATAAATCAAAGACTAATTTACTAGATCCATGATTAAATTATGAGTAGTTAATTAAATATGATGCATTATTGATAGAATTGATTCTCCATGTGATATTTCTTATTTTCCAACGTTGTGATAGACATTCATTACTTGTTCATATTTTAAATTGATTTTATCTCTGCTTTACTTCTATTATCAAAAAATCCCAAAATACTTGTATCTTAGGTGTGAATTTTAGTGAGTCACTTTGTTTCGTGCTTACTCGATCACCACTCACATTATTTCTTGTGGATTCAACCCCTAATCCTTGGTGCATAAAATATATTGACAAAGTCCGTCACACTATTCAAGAATATAAACTGAGTATTATCACCTCACATAGTACAATATCCCCTGGTTGTTATTTTAGAGAACAAAAATTCTTATCTTGTTTCTTTTAATCTTCATAGGGTACAACATTCCCTTGTTGCATTTTATATTTATTATTTATTTTAAATCTTTAAAGAGTACAATATATCCTAGTTGTCATTATAAGGAATAAAACTCCATATTTTATTTCTTTGAGTCTTTATAGGGTACAATATCTCTGGTCGTCGTCATTTTAGGAAACAAAATCACATATTTCTTTTCTTATTTAACTCTTCATAGTGTATCACACTCCTTAGTAGTAATTTTAGGGAACAAAACTCCCTATTTTTCTTATTTAAGCTATCATGAGGTATGACATCCCCTAGTTGTCATTTTAGGGAACAAAACCCCTTATTTTCTTCTTTAAATCCTCTAAAGGTACGATATCCCCTGGTTGTCATTTTATGAAACAAATTCTCTATTTTTTATGTCTTAATATGGTACAACATCCCCTAGTCGTCATTTTAGAAAATAAAACCTCTTATTTCAATAGAATACTACATCTCCTGATTGTCATTTTATGAAACAAACTCCCTATTTCTTTTATTTCATGCTTTTATTGGGTACGACATCCCCTAGTTACCATTTTAGGGAACAAAACCCCTACTCCTCTTTTTTAAATCTACATAAGGTAAAACACTCCCTAGTTGTATTTAAGTTAGAAAATTCTTATTCTTTTCTTTAGGTCTTCACAGGATAAAACTTTTCCTGAATTGAGGGAGCAAAACTCCATATTTTCTTTTTAAGTCTTCATAGATTATGACATTTCCTAGTAACCATTTTAGGAAATAAAATCTCTTATTTTTTTTATTTAAGTCCTTATAGGGTATGGCATTCCTTAGTTGCTATTTTAGAAAATAATTTTTTTTATTTTCTTCTTTAAATCTTCATAGGGTACCACATCTTCTAGTTGTCATTTTAGAAAATAAAATCTCCTAATTTTATTTTTTAAATATTTATAAGTTAAGATACCCCCTATTCTTTATTTTAAGAACAAAACCTCCTATTTCTTTTGTTCTTTAAGTCCTCACAGGATACAACATCTCCTGGTTGTCATTTAAGGAAACAGAACCTTTTTTTTTCTCTTTAAGTCTTTAGAGGGTACTACATTCCCTAGTTTTCATTTTAGGAAATAAAATTTCTTATTTATTTTTTTCTTTAAGTCGTCACAGTGTACGACATCCCCTGATTGCCATTTTAGAGGACAAACTTTCTATTTTTCTCCTTTAAGTCTACATAGTTACAATAATCCCTGGTTATCGTCTCTTACGATTCTTCTTCAAGTACTTAAAAGGTACGACTTCCCCTGATCATATTTTGAGAAGCAAAGATTCTAATTCTTTTCATGCATTCACAAGATACAACATCCCTTAATTACATTTTTTAGGAAAAGAATCTTATTTCACTTTCATACCTAGGTTAAATTTCTATCATTATCTTCTTTTTCAGTTAAGTAATTAGTTTATGGTTTTATTAAGAACACACAAAAAGATTTTAGTGCATACTGGGACATAAAAATTTGTTCGTGTTTGTATTATTTGATTTTGATGGGTTGCAGATTTTTCCGCAAAACATATGTTTGATGTTCAAAAATAAAATCTATCTTTAGAGTAGAGAAGAATGTTCAATCTCAAAAGACAGTTAGAGTCAACTTTGCATATATAGCGGCCCAATATCTCAAGAGTCATCTTCTTCATTCTGATCAAGAGAAAAGTATTCAAAGAATATTCTATGAATTGTCCTTGGGTGGAGCATCGACGACTTATTCCAAGTTTCAAGTTCAAGTCTCAAATCCTAACTTCAACATCAAATTTTGAGATCAAACTAGTAAAACACCCTAGTCTCTGGACCTTTAAAAACTTCCTGGAATTCTGATCTCTGTACCCAATATGAATCATAGGTACGAGCCATATGTTGAGGTACAGATGGTATAGTCTGGTCGTATGGTGACCAGTGTTGGTTGATAGGATAGATTTTAGTTACTGTAATGAGTACAAATTAGGGGTACGAGTCGTATTGGTGGTTACAGATCATTTGGTTCCTTAACTTAATCTTAGACTTGGTTACTTAGGTTAGATCAGTGTACAAGCAGCTCACCATAAGCCGTAAGCTAGGGCATGAATCATACCAGGGACTCATACAGTAAACAACGTTCAATTCTCCAGGTATTTTATTCTGCAAGGGATATGGGTTATGGATATGGAACGTATATTCTGGTTATGACTTGGTGGAATGAGTTGTATACTAAACAGTGTTGGATCTAAAGTAGCTTGGATATTGATGTTCCATCTTTCGACGGAATATTTTGCATCTTTTTCTTGGAAAATTTGTATGTTTTCAAGCAACTAAGATTGCGTTTAATGCTGATTTTTAATGTTTCAGGGTAAGGATCCAGCTGAAGAAAAAGTCTCAAAAAAATGGCAGAAAAATACTTCTGACGATCAAAATGATGGACCATCAGTGTTACGACGAACCACCAAGATAACCGTCAGACCTAACTAGAACTCAGGTTTTCAGAAGACCCTGCGACGGTAGAAATGATGGACCGTTAGTCTTGCGATGGATCACCAAACTGACTGTCAAGCCTAGACAGATCCCAATACTTTAAGTATTGTGGCGACGGACCAAATAGCGGACCGTCAGTCATATGATGGACCACCAAGTTGGCCATCAATTTCATCCAGAACCTGGATCCCTGAAGGACTCAGCGACGGACCAAATGGTGGACCGTCAATCTTACGATGGACCACCAAGTTAGGTGTCATTTTTATCAGGAAAGTGACCTTCCAAGATCAGAATCGACGGGCCAAATAGTGGATCGTCAACTTTACAATGGACCACCAAGTTGGCCATCACTTTGGACGCGAATTTTATGATTTCAAATTTTAAATTCTTTTAGCTGGGAACATATAAATACCAAGTATTAAGGTTTAGTAGGTATCTTTTGTCTTCAGTTTCATACTTTCTCCTCTATTGAGAGCTTTGTACTGATTTTTCATTGGGATTTGAATCTATAAATTAAGAGTTGATTATTAGTTTTCATATTTTCCATCAAAGATTGAGAAGAACAATATTACAACATTTGTAAGTACTTTTCTAAAGTTAATTATGAACATTAATATAACTTTGATTTCTTATATGGAGATGAGTGGCTAAACTCCCATAACTAGGGTTATGGGAGCCTTGATGTAGAGAACTATTTTAGGGTTCTGAATGGGTTTGATTTCTAACATCTATCAAAATTGCATGAATCTTTCTTTATCTTAATGACATCTCTTGGTTGGAAACTTGAGAAGTGAGCCCATAAACTCCACTTGTCTGACAAGAAAGTGGATGTTGGGAAAAGAAGTGATTCACATGAACTCCATAGGTTTACCCTTTGGGTTAATGGGTTGATGCCTTAACAAGATCAACCCTCATGAGAGTGTTATTGAATAATGCATGAATCCTTTAAGTTTGAGAGAAGTAAAGTGTGAAATACTCATTAGGTTGGGAAACACATGGGTAATCCTTATAATTCAGTAATTCTTGCAATTGGATACATAAGTTAAATTTTAAACACAAACTCGCAACCCTAATTATTTGAACATCTTGGTGAGCATAACTCTAGTTAATTGATTCTTATTGAAATTACATCTACATTTACACTTAGTAGCTAGACTTTTGTGTAACACAAATACAAAGAGCACCGTTAATATTTCCAAACCCCCTTTATTTTGGAACCTTAGATCAACAGTCTAATAACAATCATAATATTTAGTAACTACTGTATTCCCTGTGGGATTAGACACCCAACCCAGTTGGGTTCTAGATTTGACAGCGACCGCTTACTCTCTTATAAGAGAGGTTTAATTTGGGTGTATCAAATTTTGGAACCTTATATTAACAATCTAATATCAATCACAATACTTAGTGAACACTGTATTCCCTGTGGGATTTGACACCCAACCCAATTGGGTTCTAAATTTGATAGCGACCTCTTACTATCTCGTAAGAGAGGTGTAATTTGAGAGTATCAAATTTTGGTGTAGTTGTCTGGGAATACGATTGGGAATTAAGTTTGTGTTTGTTGCTTGACCTTTGGTCAAAGTTTCCTAAAAATTTTACTTTGTATTTTTTGTTTTTGTTTTACGCAGGGTGATCATCTTGTATGCCAAGTACTCAGAGATCAGGTGAACCTTTATTACCTATTCATCTGGAACCTCAACTTATTGGCAGAATAGATGGTCAACAGGACCAAGAAAGAGTAGTTGCTCAGTAGGAAGCAGCCAGACTAGCCACTTTGGTAGTTGCACAAGTAAACTAGCAGAATGTGGATAATGCAGGACGGCGACAAAACCCAGATAATGAGGATCTAGGTGATGATGATTTAGTAGCTCTAGTCAACCCGAGGTGTGCAGATAATTTTCCTACACCAGCAAGTAGGAATGTCAATAGAAATTATCTTGTGAGGGCGAGACCAGAATGCCAAGCTGCCCAATTTAATCTAGAGGAGGAGGATGATGACTTAGAAGGAGCCGGTGCAACAGGGGCTATTATTCCTCTGCCCTTAGCACTCAGAGCAAAGTTTAATATTAGAAGCACTGTGATCCAACTATTGTATCTCAAAAGATTATTTGGTGAACTTGTTGGTGATGATCCGAATATGCATTTGGTTAATTTCATCTCAACATGCAAATTATTTGACAACCCAGGGGTTGGGCAAAATGTTATTCGGTTGCGGCTATTTTCATTGTCTCTATCTGGAGAGGCAACTTTATGGTTGAATGGGATAACTCCTGATTTTATTACTAATTGGAGGCAATTGAAAGATGCTTTCCTAGAAAAATTATTTCCGCCATCCAAGAGGGCACAGTTGAGAGACAAAATAGGCAATTTCAGACAACTTCTAACTGAAGCTCTCCATGAGACATAGGAGAGATTCAAGAAGAAGCTGATACAGTGCCCATATCATTAGATGACTAATGTCCACTTGATGGAGATATTATACCGGGCCTTGAACTCTGTAACTAAACTAGTGGTAGACAACGCAGCAGGTGAGTCATTCATGGACCTCAGCTTCCCTGAAGTAGCTGACATGCTTAACTGTATTACAAAATAAAGTAGAGCTTGGCATACCAGGGATTCTGAGGTATCAAGCTCCATTGTATCTATAGGCATGACTTCAGAATAGAGCCAAAGAGAATAAAAGTGTGACCAATACGTGGCTCATATGAAGACACAAATGGATCTTCTTACCATAATTTATTATCAGGAAAGATAGAGAAGGTTAAAGTAGTAGCATCACAGGGAATGGTTGACTCCGATTCTGAGGAGGAAGCCAATTAATTGAATAATTAGGGGGTTTTGAGGCAGTTACTAAGGAAACCAAGGTAGGAACTACTATGACAAAGCTGGATATAAGGACCTTGATCAAGGAAATTGGAAGAGTAAGGGTGACAAGAGTGGGTTATATATCCCTTCTGGAAACCGTGAGGCCGTCGCAACTAGTTCGGGGAAGATATCTATGGAAGACATGATGGCCAAGCTATTGAAGAGAGTAGAAGCAACAAGTACTGGGGTGATTGAGATGAAAGCGAGTTATCCTCAATAAACCATCTAGTTGGCTCTCACTCTACTTTTATAAAATATTTGGAGCAATAGATGAATCAACTGTCTGCTATATTCAATCAGAGAAAAGCTGGCACCCTCCCAAGTAACATAGTACAGAACCCAAGAAAGGATGGGTCATGTATGGTAGTCACTACTAGAAGTGGTAAGGTATTAGTAAGCCCTACTGTGGGCAAGCCTGTGGTTGATATAGTAGCAGATGATAGTGAAAAAGCAAAGTTAGATAAGAATAAGAGAAAGGAGGAGGAAGTGGTGGTTACCACTCTTCCAAAACTACTGCCTCTATTTCCCCATTGGTTGAAGAAGAAGGCCGACAACACAAAGTGTGGCAAATTTATGACCATGCTTAAGGAGTTGACTATTAATATTCCATTAGTGGAGGCATTAGAGCAAATGCCCGGGTATGCAAAATTCATGAAAGATCTTGTAAAGAAGAAGAGGTCAGATAGTTTTGAGCTGATGGATAATCTCTATCATTATGGTGCTCTTTCCACAAGGTCTCTGGTGCAGAAAAAGGCAGATCCGGGAACATTCACTATCCCATGTACTATTAGGCCTCTTGACTTTTCTAAATCTTTATACGACTTGGGAGCTACCATCAATCTGATGTCGCTGCTTTGTATAAAAAGTTGGGTTTAGGGACCCTACACCCACCAACATGCGACTTGTTATGGCGGATAGGTCGGTAAAATGGCCTGTTGGTATTTTATACGATGTGGTAGTGAAGGTTGCTAGTTTCATATTTCTGGTGGATTTCATTATTTTGGATTACGAGGTGGACTTGAGGTGCCCATAATCTTGGGTCGACCTTTTCTCGAAATTGAAAGTGTGTTGATTGATCTACGAGTGAATGAGCTCTTATTTAGGTTGAACGATGAAGTGGTGTGATTTGATTTATGCCAATCAATGAAGCAGTAGAAAGAAATGAGTTTGTTCTCAATTATTGATGTATATTATGAGGATGAGCAGGAGGTACCTATAGAGTAAAGATTTGTTATCGAGCCCCTAGCTGCTGTGTTGATGAATTTTGATCATAAGGGCATTGAGGAGTATGAAGAGACAGTTTGTGTGTTGACAGGAATGGGATCATACTCTTATGCTCCTAAGAAACTCGATCTTGATCTGAAGAATAGAACAACACCACCGGCTAAGCCATCATTTAAAGAGCCGCCGATGTTGGAACTGAAAGAGCTTCCCGGATATTTAAGGTACGTGTTTCTGGGAAATAAAACCACACTACCTGTTATTATTGCAGTTAATTTGAGAGAACAGCTGTTGGAAGCACTTATTTTGGTGCTTCGGAGGTATAAAAGAGCAATAGGTTGGACTATTGCTGATATTATCAGCATTTCCCCTGGCATCTGCACTCATAAGATACAACTTGAGGAAGATTGTACTCCAACCTTCGAGCATCAATGCCGACTTGACCCACAAATGCAAGAGGTGGTTAAGAAGGAAGTTATTAAGTGGCTGGAAGCATTAGTGGTTTATCCTATTTTCGATAGTAAATAGGTAAGTCCAGTTTAATGTGTGTCCAAGAAAGGGGACATGACTGTTGTTGCAAATAAAAAGAATGATTTGATTTCTTTCAGGCTTATGACTGGTTGGAGATTTTGCATGGACTACCGCAAATTGAACTCATGGACTTTAAAGGACCACTTCCAAATGACCTTCATGGATCAAATGCTTGATCAATTAGCAGAAAGGGGGCGGTATTGCTTCTTGGATGGATATTCTGGCTATAATCAAATCTGTATTTCTCTTGAAGATCAGGAGAAGACGATATTCACATGCCCTTATAACACTTTTGCATTCAAGAGGATGCCATTTGGGTTATGTAATGCACCCGCTACCTTCCAAAGGTGTATGGTGTCTATTTTCTCGGATATGGTTGAGGACACCTTGAAGGTGTTCATGGATGATTTTTCTATTGTTGGAGATTTATTTGAGCTGTGTCTAGAGAACTTGAGTAGGGCTTTTCATAGGTGTGTTGAATTCAATCTTGTGATTAATTAGGAAAAATGTCACTTCATGGTGAAGGAGAGCATTGTATCTGGGCAAAAAATTTCAGAAAAAGGGATAGAGGTAGATCGAGCCAAGGTGGAGGTTATTGAGAAGCTACCACCTCCCATTTCTGTAAAGAGAGTGTGTAGTTTTCTTAGACATGCAGGGTTCTACCGCAGGTTCATAAAGGATTTGTCCAAGATTGTGAACCCGCTTTGTAAACGATTGGAGAAGGAAAACAAGTTTGCTTTTTATGATGATTGCAGAAAGGCATTCAAATGACTTAAAAAGAAGTTGGTTGAAGCCCCTATCATTGTTGCACCAAATTGGTCGAAACCATTTGAGATCATGTTCGATAGAAGCGGTGTTTCCCTTGGAGTTGTGTTGGGGCAAAAGAAGGATAAATTATTTCATCCAATATATTATGCCAGCAAAGCATTGAATGGAGATCAAAAGAACTACACCATTACCGAACAGGAACTCGTTGTTGTAGTCTATGCTTTTGAGAAATTCTAGGCTTACCTGCTAGGAACCAAGGTGGTGGTCCACACTGACCACACAGCCTTGAGATATTTGATGGCTAAGAAGGACGTAAAACTAAGGTTGATTAGATGGGTATTGTTTCTCCAAGATTTGACTTTGAAGTCAAAAATAGGAAGGGTTGTGAAAACTAAGTTGCAGATTATTTGTCCAGAATGGAAGGTGAGCAAGTAGTTAGAGATGAAATAGAGATCAATGATGCATTTTCGGATAAAGAGATCTTGGCTGTTGTTATGGAGAAAATGCCTTGGTACGCTGATTTTGCAAACTATGTGGTGAGCGAGTTGATTTCGGAAAATCTTTCTTTTCATCAAAGAAAGAAATTCCTTCATGATGTGACACATAACTTTTGGGATGAACCATATCTTTTTCGATGGTGTGCTGATAATATTATAAGGAGATGTGTGCCAGAAATAGATGTATTGAGTATATTGGAAACATGCCATGCTTCCCCAGTTGGAGGTCACCATGTAGGTGATCGAACTGCTAGAAAGGTGTTGCAGAGTGGATATTATTGGCCAACTGTATTTAAGGATGCTCATGAGTTCGTGCTAACTTGTGACCAATATCAGAGGCAAGGTTCAATCTCCAAGCGGCATGAGATTCCTTTGACGAAGATGCTGGAAGTAGAATTATTTAATGTCTGGGGTATCGATTTCATGGGCCCTTTTGTAAGCTTGTATGAGATGAAGTACATTCTAGTTGCTGTTGATTATGTATCAAAATAGGGTAAATTCATCGCCATGGTTGATAATGATGGAAAAAGAGTTGTTTCGTTTCTCAAAAAGAACATTTTTTCTTGCTTTGGAGTACCCCGTACTATTATAAGCGATGGAGGATCTCATTTTTGCAAAAAAGTGTTTCGAGCTGCCTTGGCAAAATATGGGGTGAAACAGCATAGAGTAGCAACTCCATATCCCCTACAAACTAGTGGGCAAGTGGAGGTTTCAAATCGAAAGATTAAACCTATCCTAGACAAAACGATGAGTGCTAGTAAGCAAAATTGGTCTCGAAAGCTCGATGATGCCTTGTGGGCATATCAGACTACTTTCAAGAAACCCATCGATATGTCACCGTATCAGCTAGTCTATGGAAAAGCATGTCACCTACTGATAGATCTGGAGTACAAGGATTTATGGGCACTCAAAAGATTAAATCTGAATTAGAAGGAGGCAGCGGAGCTAAGACTGGCGCAACTAAATGAGATTGATGAATTCCATCTCGAGGCTTACGAAAGGGCAGAACTATACAAGGAGAAGATGAAGAAGTATCATGATTAGAGAATTGAAAAATGAGATTTCCAGAAAGGTGACTTGGTGTTTTTGTTCAACTCCTGACTCAAACTGTTCCCAGGTAAACTTAAGTCCAAGTGGTCAGGCCCATTTGAAGTGAGTCAAGTCTACTCATCTGGAGTAGTCGAACTTGAAAATAAAGATGGAAGCATCTTCAAAGTCAATGGGCAACATCTCAAACTTTATACCGAACCAAAGGACTCGATACAAATATTGATACTGTCTATCTCGATGAAGTCTGAGTAATCAAGATACCTAAGTCGCGCCACGATAATAAATCAGGCGCTAGTTGGAGGCAACCCATAATGTGTTATTGTTAAGTATTTTTTAATTAAGTTGTTGTTATTAGTGCATTTTTTATGCGTTTGTAAAGTATGCAGGATCAAAAATTACAGCAAAAAGGAGGAGGGGTACAGTTGAAAACAGGGGTAAAAATCTAAGGTACTGGAACGAAAGTGATGGCCGATTAGGTGGACCACCATTCCCAAGATAGTTTACCATTTCCTCCATCACAAACAGACAAAAAAATTCATCCACTAGATCAAGTTGACGATTAAAGTGGCAAACCATCCCAAAGTTGGTGGACCGTCTAATCAACCATCAAAATCAACCTTGATGGCCTAGGTTCTGGTAAGGTACGACAGTGAATTTAGTGGACTGTCAAAAACTCAATGGACCATCCCGATAACCGTTGCAGCGAAGCAGAGTTTCTCAGATCTTGGTAAGATTCGATGGCCGACCTGGTTGTCCATCGAAGATCTGAAGGACCGTCGGGCCTGGCGTCGCTTAATTCTGTGTTGGATCGGGTTGAATCTAAAGCCTTGTTAAATGACCCATTTTTTACTAAATAGGTTTTAAAGTGATAAAATAAGGTGGTTACATACGGTGTAACCCCTTCAAATCCTTAAATTGTTCAACTCCCTTTAGATTCAAAGAATCTGAAGGAAATTATTATTTCTAGACTCTACATCTCCTTCTTTTTCTCCTATTTAAACACATCCATTCTTCTTGTTCTCTTCATCATCATCAAGTTGGGATCACAATTGAAGAGTTGTTTGAATTATTCTTGTTCTCTAAAGTTGCAAGCTTGTCTTTGCAAAACCAAGGTGTTATGGCTCCCAAACTACTAAAAAACAGAGGAGGAAGATCTCAGAGGGGTGGCGGCGAACCCGCATCCGGATACAACACCAGACAATGTGGAAGGGAAATTTCCCTACTCTCCCAGTTTGAAGATGAGAGTGAGGATAGTACTAGCATTACCAGTTCGAGCCCAGATGAGGCCACAGTTGATGCCACTCTACCTGAGCCGACTGATGTTGAAACTGAGGATGCCAATGTAGAAGGGCAAACTGAAGCGGATAACATAGAAACTGAACCTGAGGATGCTAACATTGTCAGACGTAAGGATCCTCAAGTTTGGGAGGCAATTAGATGGTAGATAGAGGGAGCACGTGAGAAATTCTATGATGGGTTGACACCCACTGCGAGAGGGATCAAAAGGTCATTTATGGAAGAGCATTAGATTATGACCAAGGAATTACATGAATATCCTGAGTTGGAATACTGGTTCAACAAGTATGAACTAGCATGGATGAGCCAGCTACCGGGAGCCTATCAACCAAATTTGGTAAGAGAATTCTTTGAAAATTACCTTGTACTGGTAGAACTGGATTGCCTAAAGGGGACATCAATAACAAATTCTCCAAATAGAGAGTTTGTACCTGTCCAAGGAGTCACTGTTGATATTTTAGCTCGAACAATTAATAGGATGTTATTTGAACCATAGTACAAGGCCCCGCTTGCTGTTCTTGATCTTGAGTACAGATTGAGAAATGCTTCTGCTCAAAGTCCTTGGGTGGCATAATTCTTGATTGAGGATGGTAACCCCTCTTGGTTGACTAACTCATGAGAGAGTATTATAAAATATTCCCTTAGTTTTAAGGCTAAATTCTGGTGGGCTGTTGTTCATTTGAGGTTAATACCAACAAAAGGGGATGGGAACTTGGATAAACACAGAGTCGTGTTGGTGGCAATCTTGATCTCAGGGATTCAAATTGACTTTGGCTAGATAATTATAGATGAGATATTCGTGAGGGCACACAAAATCTCTAGTTCATTGCCATTTTCGTGCTTAATCACGATTTTATGCAGACATTCTAGTGTGCCCTCAATTCGAGGAGTAGATAATGAAATCCAGGCTATACATAAATAGGACCTTGAGAAGTTGAAAGATGAATCAAAGTTTTAGATGCGTGTCACCAAGCCTCCATCTTACCAAACTCAATCTGCACCAGCTCCTGATGCTACAGAAATTCCGACAGGTATGCCTTTGCCCATTACCACCGATGTTCCACCTGAGTACAGGCATATATACAGGGTTAGGTTTTGCATAATCTATAGGTGGATAAGATTTTTCTGAGTACAGGTTCACACTAGAAAACTTTGCTAAGTCAGTGAAGACACAAAAGAGGTTTCAGAGATAGCTAGATAAGTAGGCTGCAGACTTTAAGCCTTTTGTTGATGAAATCGTGGATGATACAGTTTGTATATTCTAAACCATTCAGACTAGTATGGACACCATGGAACTTCGTATCAACAAAAGGCTCGATTTACTGTCTCTCCTTGACCTTGCCAAGCTGATGGCTGAATTTGAACAAGCAAAGACAGATATTACAGAGCTGAAGAGTAAGAAGCCATATCAGCCTATTTTTGACCTAACCTTGGTAAAAAGTGATGTTGATGAGGGTATTGTAGACATGATGGGAAGACCAGTGAAAGACAAAGGGAAAGAGCAAATGGATGAAAAAGCTGTAAGGAAAAAAGCAAAGAGGAAAAAGAGAGCAGAAGTGACACCTGAATAATAAGAACGACATGATATTAAGAGAGATAAAAAAAGTCACTGAAGAATGAAGAAAAGAGGAGAAATAAAGAAGAAAATAAAGCATCAGGGGTATCCACTAATTCTACCCCAGCAAGGGGACATAGTGCAGGATCAGTTCGAGAGACGATTCCTTCAATCTTAGAGGGTGAGGTTGTGAGTTACCCTACCACCATAGGGGCCAACATTTCACTAGGTGAGAACGCATGAGCCTCACCACACTTCACAGACGCCTCATATGAATAAGAGGCAAAATAAGTAAAATTATCTCCTTGTACTTTAAAGCAATACTTTGAGGACAATGCATCTGTTTTTTATGGGGGTGGTGTACTTGTACCATGGTGGGTTATGTTGCCGACCTATTTTCCCTCCATGTGCTATCTAGTAGAATCGGCATGTCTAAGGTGTCTTACTTTTGTAATTCTAATTTTCTAAGTTTGTAATGTAATATCTGTGTAATGTTATTTATAAAATATTTTTTTTCTTCCCTGTTTCAGTATCCCTTTGTAGATATGAATCATGAATGATGTTGGCATAAGACTATGAGCATGTATGTGTAATTATTTACTTTAATCATGTAGCATGTGTGCATAACCTTCAGTGAGTCTGCATTTGGCATTAACATGTAAGAGGTGCATGAATCATGTGATAGAAACCCTAAGAGTAGCAGGAGAAGTTCAAATCAGCTTCCTCTGTGTGTGTGAGGATTTGTCTTGAGTTCTTACATAGTATAGTGCCTAGAACTTTCCCAAGTTATTGATACTGTTATCTAACTGATTCAATAGTATAGGATGGCAGGCCTCCTTGTACTTTTAGTCCACTTAGCCTAAATAATTAACCTCTTTCAAATTTCTTCCTCACTCGAACCCGTTTTGTGATTTTAGTAGTTTTCTTCATTTCCTATAACTATAATTAACTCTCCTTAGGGCATTAGCATTCAACTCTGGCCTTGGACTAATTTTGGGCATTGTGCACCTTAACTAAGGCAAAACACCTAAGTTAAGGGTGGCTATTGTCAAAATGTAAGTGCCCAGTGGAAAGTTGGTTTAGAATACAGTTTAAAGGTATTTGGCCCTGATCTGTCCAAAGATATTGTGCACCTTAGCTACTGTATCAGCATAAGTTTAGGGATAATAATAATAATAATAATAATAATAATAAAGAGAGAGAGAGTGTTATGATTTAAGTAGAATTAATTAAGAGAGATTTTAAGCAAGTCGATGACAATAGCAGCTTGGTGCTGAAAAGTTGCTAGGGAAAGGAGAGTTAAGTCCTAATGAGTCACTTTACCCAAAAGAGTACCCTTACCTAGCCTAAAGCCTCGTACAAGACTAGAAAAGACCTGTTTGATCCTAGCAAATCAGCTTTGAGGGTGTGTTAAATGGCAAGGGCAAGCCTATGGGTACTTGAACTATGCTTGTAACTTCTTTTATGAGGGTAAAAGTTTAGATTGTTTCTCCGTAGTATAAAGAGTGGTGGACTTCATTATTATGAGGTCAACTAGAGTTTTGCTTAGTTCTATTGTTCTCTATGGGACATGACATCCATGTTTGTGTGTGCTGAATTATAATCAATGTTGGGTGTAGAACCTACTGATTAAAATTCATGTGAGTGAAATGATGAGTGAATGGTTGTGTCAAAGTGATTCATTAGTTGGTTACTTATCATGGTATGGTTCATGTGTGCAACTGGATGCTAAGATGCTTGAGGATAAGCAACGATCTTAAGTTGAGGGTGTTGATGTTTAGGCTTTCAACGAAATATTTTGCATCTTTTTCTTAGGAAATTTGTATGTTTTCAAGCAACTAAGGTTGCGTTTGATGCTGGTTTTTAATGTTTCAGGGTAAGGATCTAGCTAAAGAAAAAAGTCTCACAAAAATGGCAGAAAAACACTTCATACGGTCAAAATAGTGGACCGTCAGTGTTGCAACGAACCACCAACATAACCGTCAGACCTAACCAGAACTCAGGTTTTAAGAAGACCCTACAACGGTAGAAATGGTGGACCATTATTCTTATGATGGATCACCAAATTGACCATCAAGCCTAGATAGATCCCAAGACTTCAGCTCTTGTGGTGACAAACCAAATGGAGTACCGTCAGTCTTACGATGGACCACCAAGTTGGCCGTCAGTTTCATCCAGAACCTGGATCTCTGAAGGACTCAGCGACGGACCAAATGGTGGATCGTCAGACTTATGATGAACTAGCAAGTTGGCCATCAGTTTTATCCAAAAAGTGACCTTCCAAGATCAGCATCGACGGGCCAAATGATGGACCGTCAACCTTGCGATGGATCACTAAGTTGGCCGTCACTTTGGACGCGAATTTTATGATTTCGAATTTTAAATCCTTTTAGCTGGGAACATATAAATACCAAGTATTAGCATTTATTAGGTATCTTTTGTCTTCAGTTTTATACTTTCTCCTTTATTGAGAGCTTTGTACTACTTTTTCATTGGGATTTGAATCTAGAAATTGAGAGTTGATTATTAGTTTTCATATTTTCCATTAAAGATTAAGAAGAACAATATTATTGCATTTGTAAGTACTTTTTTGAAGTTATTTATGAACATCAATATAACTTTAACTAGGGTTATGGGAACCTTGATGTAGAGAACTATTTTGGGGTTGTGAATGGGTTTGATTTCTATCATCTATCGAAATTGCATGAATCTTTCTTTATCTTAATGACATATCTTGGTTACAAACATGAGAAGTGAGCGCATAAACTCCACTTGTTTGACAAGAAAGTGGATGTTGGGAAAAGAAGAGATTCATATGAACTCCATAGGTTTACCTTTTGGGTTAACGGGTTGATTCCTTAATAGGATCAACCCTCATGAGAGTGCTATTGAATAATGCATGAATCCTTTAAGTTTGAGAGAAGCAAAGGGTGAAATACTCATTAGGTTGAGAGACACATGGGTAATCCTTAGAATTCAATAATTCTTGCAATTGGATACATAAGTTAGATTTTGAATACAAACTCGCAACCCTAATTGTTTGAATATCTTGGTGAGCATAACTCTAGTTAATTCATTCTCATTGTAATTACATCTATATTTTCTCTTAGTAGCTGGACTTTTGTGTAACATAAATACAAAAGAGCACCGTTAATATTTCCAAACCCTCTTTATTTCAGAACCTTAGATCAACAGTCTAATAATAATAATAATATTTAGTAAACACAGTATTCCTTGTGGGATTCGACATCCAATCTAGTTGGATTTTATATTTGACAGCGACCGCTTACTCTTTCGTAAGAGAGGTGTAATTTTGGCATATTAGATATGAGTGGTGGATGTCAATCATATTGGGAGGGTACGACTTGTGAGGTTCATTCATATCCCTGTGATGGGATTTTGTGCAACTTAAGTGGGGGTATTTTGGATATTTTCCTACTTATCCTAATAAGGCCCCAGGACTTAGAACCTACCTGGAAGGTTATTTACCCTAATATTCTATTCATTAACACTTAGAAACTCTTCCCAAATACTTAATAATTCTCTTAAGAGCTATTGGGCAAGGGGAGCTAGGGTTTCAACTAAAGGATCAATGTGAGGCTTGTCTTGGTGATTTCTTTCCATTATCATCTTGGTTTTGAGGCATATTTCTCTTTCCTCATTGTTAATTAAATTAAAGGCATGGTTTATATGAATCTTTTCATTGTTTTACTATTGCATGACTTTGGCTTTCAAATATGATTTGGGGTTTTTGATGTTAACTGCTTGGTTATGTTTTCCCATGGTTTTAATTATATTTTTATATGCATTAATGATGGTTTTGGATAATTGGATTTCATGGAAATAGCTTAATGGTAATTGGAATTGGTTTTGGTCATATTATGCCCCCAATGTGTTTGATAAAATGCTTATAGAGTTATGGTCGTTGCATTGAATTTATTCAATGGAACTCTTGCATGTTTTAAACTTGGTAAAAGAATTATGCATAGTTTAAATAATTTGGAAAGTCTAAAAGATAATTGATCATTCTTGTGGGGAACATGGAATTCTCCCAAGTGGTTTAATATGGCAAATGGAAGGGCACCTGAAAGTCCCCTTAAACCTATAAATGGTTGGGTATGGATGATACTTGCAAATAAGGGTTGGTATGACGATACCAATATCAATGGCCTTGGTTAATAAATGGATAATGGTTTGGTTATTTGGAAACTAGTTTTAATAGGGTAATAATGGCAGGATTTGTAGTAAAGCGGTGGAAGGTGGAAGTCCTAGGGGGACCAAAATTGGAAACTCATATTTGCCAATACGAGGTTGGTCTTGGTGACCGTGTGCATGATATTAGACTTTATTTTGGGATGTACTAATCATCCCATGGGATATTTCTCTGGTCATGTGGCTACATGCACTAGGCCCTTTCAGTAGGGAGAGCTGAACCCATATAGCCCGTGAGTGGTATAGGATAGTAAAGCTATATAACATAAGTAAAGGTTTTAAAGGCATGCTGAACCTAGTCTCTTTTCCTGGCATATTTATATATATCTATATGTGTGTGTGTGTGTGTGGTTATATGCATCATGGATGGTTTTACTAGGTTTTATAAATGATATTATTTTATCATTAACTTGAGATCATGCTAGTGGTCACTCGCTAACCTCGTCTACTGGCGGTTTTATAATCATGTTATGAAGGAATTAGCCCTTCTACTTCTCCTATGTAGTGATTGACTCAGGGACAATATTTGGCCTGAAGTGGTGAGCTTTCATCCTTTTGAAAGGTTCCATTTCATGTTATAGATACTTTTAGACATTTTGACTTTATTTTGGATAATGGTTTTGGCTATAGTTGGGGGAATGTCCCAATCAAATTTAATTACTCTTTTGGATAGAAAATTTATGGTACTTCTATGGGTTGGAATAGGTGGAATCAGTATAGGTGTCAACCTTAGCATTAGAATAAGCAGGTGGGCTGACATAATTGGATGGTATTGTTTGTTGATCCATCCTATTACATTTGAGGATTAATTATATTATATTTTGGAACATCTTTGGTTATGTATTGGTTTATGCCTTTGTTTGGCGTGGTTTGGTATGGTTGAATTATTGGTATCGGATGGTTGAACTCGGTGTGATCTATTCCCAAGGTCTTTGTGTGAGCTGTTACACTATTATGTTTTATGCTCGGAATTTAGCCAACTCAGGACAGGCGGTTGGAGGTTGGGTTGGCTCATGAGGGTGGTCTCCGATCCTGGTCGATCTTCGGATGCCTATTATGACAAGGCCTTAGGGCAGGTCGTGTCAAGTTGGTATTAGATCCTAGGTTCATGGTCAATTGGGAGTCCACAAGTCATGTCGAGTAGTCTTTTTTAGGTGTATGTAGCGCGCCATACTCATAAAGTAGAGACTCTACTTTATGAGTATGGCGCGCTACG
Source organism: Capsicum annuum (assembly GCF_002878395.1). Taxonomy (NCBI): domain Eukaryota; kingdom Viridiplantae; phylum Streptophyta; class Magnoliopsida; order Solanales; family Solanaceae; genus Capsicum; species Capsicum annuum. The sequence continues at coordinate 174,820,553 of NC_061119.1, forward strand.
CACACCTAAAAGAGACCCTACTCGACACGACTTTAATCCTTGTTTGTTCTCAGTCCTAGAATCTTTTATAACTTTTGTTTGTTCGTCTTTCAGATCATGACTCATAGATCTGGAACACAAGAAAATTCTTCTATCCCATCTGGGGGTAATGCTAAAGGGGTGCATCCTATTTCAGGGGTTCATCTTTGATCTCATAGTCCTGTCCCTGATAATTTTGGAGTTTCACCGGTTGCTTCTAGTCTTCCTCTAGGCGAGGTATCTAATGTGGAATTCAATTATTCTATTTATGCTTGCTTATTAGGCTAAGCAGGATAGTTTTAGTTCTTTATTTACTGAGGCCACAAAGGTTGGCCAATTTATAAAGATGGGTCCTCTTTCATTTTCTAGAGTAAAGGTGGAGGAGGATCCATAGGACTTCTTGGATGAGATAGAAAAGATATTTTGGGTGATGCAGACTACTAATGTGGAGGGGTAAAATTTGTAGCTTATCAGCTCAAAGATGTTGCATATTAGTGGTATGATGAGTGGGACAGGGATAAAGGTGATGTAGAAGAGAAAGGTTTGTGGGAGGCCTTTTTTAACTCCTTCTTGGATCAGTTCTTTCCCCAGGAGTTGAGGAAAGCAAAGATGGAGGAGTTTGTGAATCTTAAGTAGGGGGCTATCTATAATGGAATATGCCTTGAAGTTTCACCAATTTTCAAGGTATGCTCCTGATTTAGTGGCTGACGTAAGGGCCTTCTAGGTTGAATAGGAATTTTATTTTGGAGAGCAAGAATACCTTGTTGATTATAGATATGGACATCTCTAGGTTAACTATTCATATTTAGTAAGTGGAAAATAAGAAGAGAAGGCAGGCAGAGTTTAGAGATATGTAGGGAAAGAGGACCAAGTTTTCTGATCAGGAAGGTGCTCAGCCTCAGGGTGGTTGGGATGATGGAAAATGATAGACAAAGAAGTGAGGGAGTTCTGGTTCCTACTCGTCTGCTAGTGTCCCTTATCAATGGGGCAACATACGTCATCAAGGTGGTGACAATTCCCGAGCGCCCAATCTCAGGCGAGCGAAGGTTAGTTAGTTTCTTCATATCCTTCTTGTTGATTCTGTGGTCGTCCTTATCGGGGTTATTGCGATGAAGAAAGGGAAAAATGCTTCAAGTATGGCCAGGCAGGCCATTGACTTAGGGATTATCGGGTAAATAAGGTTACTATGGGGGCGAATAAGATTCCTATGGCTTTATCTTCTGCTTCTGGTGGTATGGTATCTACTTCTGTTACTGCCCCTAGTTCTAGTATTGGTCAGAATAGGTTATATGCTTTGGCGTCCTAACAGGAATATGAGATATCACCTGATGTTGTTACTGGTATGTACAACTTTTCTCTCATGACGTATATGGTTTGCTTGATTCAGGGTATACTCTCTCTTATGTGACTCCTTATATGGCTGTATCTTTTGGTTGTAATTTGAAAGTTATTTCAAATTCTTTTTATGTTTCTACCCTGGTAGGTGACTCGATTATTGTTAAGAGAGTCTATAGGGGGTGAGGTATCTTTTGGTGGCAAGAAGACCTTTGTAGATCTGATTGAGTTTGATATGGTGAATTTTGATGCTATTCTAAGTATGGACTAATTACAATCTTGTTACATGTCTTTGGATTATCAAACCTATAATGTTATCTTTAGGTTCCCTAGTAAGCCAGTTGTAGAATAGGAGAGTGTTTCCTTCCTGGGGGGGCTTATTTCCTATCTTAGAGCTCGAAAGTTGATCTCTAAAGGTTGTCTTTATCACTTGGTCTGGGTTAAAGATTCTAACTCAGAAGGTCCTTCTTTTTAGTTAGTTCCTATGGTTAATGAGTTCCAGAGGTTTTTCCAGATAATCTTCCTAGTGTTCCTCCAGATAGGGAAATAGAATTTGACATTGATTTGCTTTTGGACACTCGTCTAATTTCTATTCCTCTGTATAGAATGGCTTCAGCTGAGTTAAGAAAACTCAAGGATCAATTTAAGGATCATCTGGATAAGGGGTTTATTCATCCTAGTGTATCTCATTGGAGTGCATCGATGTTGTTTTTGCGCAAAAATGATGGTTCCTTTCGGATGTGCATTGACTACAGACAGTTAAACAAGATGACATTCAAGAATAAGTACCCTCTTTCAAGGATAGATGATCTGTTTGACCAATTGCAAAGTGTCAAGTTCTTTTCTAAAATAGATCTTCGGTCAAGGTACCATCAGCCAAAGATTAGGGAAGTGGATATCCCTAAGATGGCTTTTCATACTCGGTATAGGAACTTTGACTAATGCTCTGACAGCATTTATGGATCTAATGAACAGGGTATTATGGTAGTATTTGGATCTCTTCATCATTATGTTCATTGATAATATTTTGGTTTATTCGAAGAGTGAGGTAGATCATGCTAATCACCTATGTGTGGTGTTACAGACCTTAAAGGAATAACAGTTGTATGCCAAGTTCTTTAAGAGTGAGTTGTGGTTGAACACTATGACTTTCTTGGGTTATATTACTTCTAGTGAAGGGATCATGGTGGATCCGCATAAGGTTATTATGGTAAAAAGGTGTCCTAGACCTACGACTCCATCCGATATTCAAAGTTTCTTGGGTTTATCCAGGGATTATAGGCGGTTTCTAGAAGGTTTTTCATTGATAGTTTCTCATTTGACTAAGTTGACTCAGAAGAAGGTCAAGTTTTCTTAGTCAGATGTTTGTGAAGAGAGTTTCAAGAAGTTAAAGGATAAGTTAACTTCGGCTCCAATTTTGACTTTCCTGGAAGGCAATAATGGGTTTGTTATTTATTGCACTGTATCTTGGGTAGGGCTTGGTTGTGTGTTGATACAGTATGGGAAGGTAATTGCCTATGCTTCCAAATAGTTGATGGTACATGAGAGAAATTATCCTACTCGTGATTTGGAGCTGTTGGCAGTTATGTTTGTTTTGAAAATATGGTGGCATTATTTGTATGGTGTCCACGTAGATATCTTTTCTAATCATAAAAGTCTACAGTATGTGTTCACCCAAAAAGATCTTAATCTTAGATAGAGAAGATGGCTTGAGCTTATTAGGGATTATGATATGAGTCTTTACTACCACCCAGGTAATGCTAATATGGTTGCTGATGCTCTTAGCAGGTTATCCATGGGGAGTTTGGCTCATATGGATAAAGAAAAATAGGAATTGGTGAGGGATATTCACCACTTGGCTAATCTTGAAGTTCATCTCTTGGACTCCAAGGATGGTGTGTGGTGGTGCAAGAAGTGGTTCGACCATCTCTTGGTGCGGAGATTAAGGAAAAGCAAGTGCTAAATCCTATCTTAATGAAAATCAAGAGTGGCATTGATGGGAAAAAGGTAGTGGTATTTGAGATCAATGGTAATGGTACTTTATGGTACCAAGGGAGGTTGTGTATTTCTGATGTCGACAGCTTACGGCAAAGGATTTTGGCTGAGGTGCACGAGTCGTGCTATGTTATTTATCCCAGCTCGACTAAGATGTATCATGCTCTCAAGGAGATCTATTGGTTGAATATTATGAAGAGAGATATGGCAGATTTTATGGCCAAGTGCATGGTGTGTCAATAGGTTAAGGTTGAGCACATGAGGCCAGGAGGGTTGTATCAAGAAATTGATTTTCCTGGATGAAAGTGGGATGTGATTAATTTGGACTTCGTTATTGGTATTCCTTAGTCTCGAAGTGAATATGATTTTATTTGGGTCATCGTAGATAGGATGACTAAGTCTACACATTTTTGCTAGTGTAGACTACCTTTTTGGTAGAGGATTGTGAGAAGTTGTATCTTCAGGAGTTTGTGACGCTGAATGGGTGCCTGTTTTGATTATTTCTGATTGTGGCATGTAGTTTACGTCTTATTTTTTGTGGTCTTTTCAGAAAGGGTTGGGGACTAAGGTGAGTCTGATTATTATTTTTCATCTGCAGACGAATGAGCAAGCGAAGAGAACTATTCAAACATTGAAGGATATGCTTCGGGCTTGTGTGATTGACTATGGTGGAAATTGGGTTGAGCATCTACCTTTGGTGGAGTTTGCTTACAACAATAGCTATTATTCTAGTATTGGTATAGCCCCTTTTGAGGAATTGTATGGTAGAAGGTGAGGATCTCTTAATTGTTAGTTTGATCTTGGTGAGGCGGACATGTTTGGTTCTAACCTGGTTTACCAAGCTATGGAGAAGGTGAAAGTGATTCAGGATAGGGTTAAGGTTGTCCAAAGTTGTCAAAAGTCCTATGAGGTTATTATGCATAGAGACTTGGAGTTTGAGGTTGGGGATAAGGTTTTCCTTAAGGTTTCTCCCATGAAGGGAGTAGTTCGGTTTAGAAAGAAGGGGAAGCTTAGTCCCCAGTATGTTGGTCCTTATGAGATTTTTCGAAAAGTTAGTAGTGTTGCTTATGAGTTGGAGTTACTATCTATCTTGAGCTTGGTTTATCCAGCTTTTTATGTTTCCATGTTGAGGAAGTGTCTTGATGATCCTTATTTGATTTTTTATTTGGAAGGATTGTGTCTCACGGATTCCTGGTCTTATGAAAAAGTCTCGATTGAGATCTTGGATAGGCAGGTTCGTCGGTTGTGGACCAAGGATGTGGTTTCGAAAGGTTCTTTGGCCGAACCATAAGGTGGAAGAAGCTACTTGGGAAGCGGGAGAGGACATGAAGTCCAAATATTTGTATTTATTTTCTGCTCTTGTGATTCGTTCGAAAGGCATATGTCTTTAACACATATTTATTTCCATAGTTTGTTAAAGGAAAGATTTATATCTTTGCCTCTTTATTTTCGAACTTTGTTAAAGATTGTGAATATGTTTGATAATATAATGCAAATGACTCTAGCATGTGGTTACCCCTACCTTATACATCATTCGGGGATGAATGTTCCTAGTAAGGGACTGAAATACCCTAGTCTCTGGACCTTAGAAAATTTCTTGGAATTCTGATCTCTGGACCCAATATGACTCATAGGTATAAGCTGAATGTTGGGGTACGAATTGTATTCTCTGACTGTATTCTAACCAGTGTTGTTTGATAGGATGGATTTTGGTTACTGGAATGAGTATGACTTAGGGTAGAGTCGTATTAGTGGTTACAGATTATTTAGTTCCTTAACATAATCTTAGACTTGGTTGCTTAGGTTGGATCTGAGTACGAATGGCTCACCATGAGCCGTAAGCCAGGGTATGAATTGTACCAGGGATTCGCTTGATAAACAAGGTTCAATTCTCTAGGTATTTTATTCTGCCAGAGATATGGGTCATAGATACGGATCATATACTGTGGTTATGAATTGGTTGGATGAGTCATATAATGGATAGTGTTTGATACAAATTTTGAGGCTTGTATACGAGTGGTGGATACCAATCATATTGGGAGGGTACGACTCGTCTTAGATACGAGTGGTGGATACCAATCACATTGAGAGGGTACGACTCGTGAGGGTCAGTCGTATCCCTGTGATGGGATTTTGTACAACTTAAGTGAGGGTATTTTGAATATTTTCCTACTTAACCTAATAAGGCCCCACGACATCTACCTACCTGGAAAGTTATTTACCCTAATAATCTATTCATTAACACTTAGAAACTCTTCCTAAACACTTCATAATTCTCTTAAGAGCTATTGGGCAAGGGGAGTTAGGGTTTCAACTAAAGGATCAATTTGAGGTTTTTCTTGGTGATTTCTTTCCGTCATCATCTTGGTTTAAGGCATATTTCTCTTTCGTTATTGTTAATTTAATTAAAGGCATGGTTTATATGAATGTTTTCATGGTTTTACTATTGCATAACTTTGGCTTTCAAATTTGATTTGGGGGTTTTGATGTTAATTTGCTTGGTTATGATTTTCCATGGTTTTAATTATGCTTTTATATGTATAATGATGGTTTTGGATAATTGGATTGCATGGAAATGGTTTAATGGTAATTGGAATTGGTTTTGGTCATATTATGCCCCCAATGTGTTTGATAAAATGCTTATGAAGATATGTTCATTGCATTAACTTCTTTTAATGGAACTCTTGCATGTTTTAAACTTCGTAAAGGAATTATGCATGGTTTAAATGGTTTGGAAAGGCTATTGGTCATGCTTGTGGGAAACATGGAAGTTTCCCAACTGGTTTAATATGGTAAATAGAGGGGCACCTAAAAGTCCACTTAAACCTATAAATGGTTGGCTATAGATGATACTTGTAAGTAACGGTTGGTATGATGATACGAATATTAATGGCCTTGGTAAATAAATGGATAATGTTTTGGTTATTTGAAAACTGATTTTAATTGGGCAACAATGGCAGGATTTGTAGCAAAGCCGTGGAAGGTGGGGGTCCTGGGAGGACCAAAACTGGAAACTCATAGTTGCCGATATACGGTTGGTCTAGGTGACCGTGTGCATGATGTCACACTTTATTTTGGGATATACTAGTCATCCTATGGTATATTTTCCTGGTCATGCGGCTATATGTACTAGGGCTCTTTCAGCAGGGGGAGCTGAACCCATATAGCCCGTGGGTGGTTTAGGACATCAAAGCTACACAACCCAGGTAAAGGTTTTAAGGTATGCTAAAACCAGTCCTTTTTCCCAGCATATATATATATATATATATATATATATATATATATGTATGTATGTATATGTATGGTTTTATGCATCATGGATGGTTTTACTAGGTTTTTTAAATGATATTATTTTATCCTTAACTTGAGATCACGCTAGAGGTCACTCGCTAACCTCATCTACAGGCGGTTGTATACCCACGCTATGCAAGAATCGGTTGTTCTACTCCTGTTACGTAGTGATTGTCTCGGGGATTGCATTTGGAATGAAGTAGTGAGCTTCCATCCTTTTGGAAGGCTACATTTCATGTTATAGATACTTTTAGACATTTTGACTTTATTTTGGATATTGGTTTTGGCTATGGTTGGGGGTATGTTCCAACCAAATTTTATTACTCTTTTGGATAGAGGTTTTGTGGTACTTCTATGAGCTTGAATGGGTGGTATCGGTATAGGTGTCGACCTTGGCATTGGAATAAACGAGTAGGCTGACAACATTGCATGGTATTATTGGTTGTTCTATCCTATTATATTTTGGGATTAATTATATCATATTTTGGAACGTCTTTGGTTATGGTCCGATTTATGGCTTTGTTTGGTGTGGTTTGGTATGGTTGGATTAAGTGTATGGGATGGTTGGACTTGGTTGGGTTGGTCACGATTGTGATCTATTCTAGGGTCTTTATGTGAGCTGTTACACTATTATGTTTAGTGCTCGAAATTCAGCCAACTCAGGATAGACGGCTGGAGGTTGGGTTGGGTAATGGGGGTGGTCTCCAGTCCTGGTCAGACTTGGGACGCCTATTACGACAAGGCCCTAGGGCGGTACGGGTCCGCTAGCCACCAGAAGAAGGTGAAGCGATAATTGAAGATCTAAAAGGAAGAGATTCGCTACTAGTATAGTTGATAGGATCTTGTATTTTTTTCTTTCTAGTTTTATTTTTTCTGATGTAATAACAGGAACTACGGATAGGAACCTCGATGGAAGCTCACTCAACTCTCAAACTCATTCGTTCATACTTATACCCACTTAAACTACATGTGACCCGATTCTCTTATAACCCGAGACATATAGGTTGCCCAAAGCCCGGGTTCGGCTAAACCTCTTTCCTATTATTTATGTCCTTCTAATGAATAAATTTTTATGTAAAAAATAAGTCATGTTTACTTCTTTACTTAAAAACTCTCCATGTTTCCAAGCAAAGAGGGACATTCTGTAAATACCTAATTTTTTACTAAGCCTAACGTTTTACGCCATTTTAGTGTTTAAATATTAAATTTATGTCTAAATTAGATATTTTGATTTATTAATTTTTAGTAAGTCTATATTAAAATATTTAAAAACTAAAAAAATATAGAGTCACATTTTGGATAAGTTTTGTTTTAATTTACAAAAGAAAGAAATTTTTCTAAAAATATATTTTCTTTTAATTTAGTTTTTAATAAATGATCTAGTGATATTAACATTTTCTTAATCATATTTTTAGAACGGACTATGTAAATTTTCTATATTTTTATTAGTTCAAAATAATTAGCTAATATTTTTTAGGAAAAATTACACACTATAGATAAAATAATCTATAATATATTAAAAGTGTGAAGGGCCTTAGAAATGTTGATTTAACTTTTTGCCCTTCATTAAAAGTCTTTGCTTTAGACAAAAACATCTTTTCACTATTTTTCTCAAATTAATATTTATTTATATTTATGATATTGAATCCTAAAACATATGGGTTCTTAACTTTAAAAAATATTGTAAGACTTTTCCTAAAATTAGAAATCCTAAAATATATGGTAAGTAGTACAATATAGCCAATAGTCCTGAAATATTTAAAAAATAATAATATGATAAAATATATTTAGAGAACTGATATTTAAAGAGTTCTAAAATATACGGTAAGAGGAAGAAACCTATTACTACAATATAGCCAGAGACGGGACGAGCTCAGCTTCAGTACCCTTAGCTCCAATATCTATCAATAATACTTCTAATGAATGTGATGTGGATTGCAAAACTTTTGAAGACTTAGATTGCTTATCCTACTTATTATTTATTTTTTCATGAGTAAATTTTTTTAGTTTTTCATTGTTGAATGGTGCTATTGTTTTTTCCAACAAGTATCAAAACGAGAAAAATATTTTCTCCATAACTCTTGCCTTCACTATATTTTTGTTACAAATAAACATCACACTTCAATGTCAAATCTCCATATTTATATCAATCAAGATATTTGAAATACATAACGAATCAACTCATTTTCATGATCAAGAAAATAATTAATATATCCTTCAAGCTACAACAACAATGACAATAACATACTCAATATAATCTCACAAATAATATTTGAAAAGGATAAAGAGAATAAAGAGGTTGTTTTCAACAGACCGCCACTCAAACAAGATGCATTCTTCAAGCTATAGCATATTAAACTTTTATATGAAAACACTAGAAGACATCACATGAGTAATGTGGAATCAAAGACGAAGAAATCGTAATTTGATTGTTTCTAATTTATTGATACAGAGTATGAGTTGAAGTCATTTATATCTTTTTTTTTAAACTTAGAAAAATCGTACAAGAGAAATCATTCATTGTTGAAGAAAATGAAATTATACTAGGTGGTGAAGAGAAAGAATACAATTACCCCCTTTTTTTAAAATTAAAAAGACGTTACTCAATTAATGAATTAAATAAAAATAACTATTAAATGAGTGTAGCCTTTGAAAGTTCTTAGTACTGAGATGAGCTTTTTGTATTTTTCTTCTGTATTTTAAGTTATCTTCAATTCTTGAATTACACATCAAGTGAATGCATAGATGTGCACGTAATTATTTTGGTGAGTTGGTGTCAAATATTCAAGGGTGTATTGCGATTTTGTTTTTGATAATACTTGGTAGGTAACAGAAGGAACTATAAATCCATTGCACAAGCAAGGAAAGGCAAAGATATGTAAAATATCCCATGAAAAAGATTTAACATAATCGGGCAAAGCTACAAATTGACAAGGCTCGAACAATATAGGATTATGAGAATATACCTTTGTCGGAAAATGATGTAGATAAAGTATGTATCTTCATTATTTGTTTCTTTTAGGACTTTAATTCTGTTTATTCGAAGTATAGTTATAGACATTGTTATTCTTATGTGCTATTGCTTTGTAAGAAATGTACACCAATGTAAGAGGAAAAAAAAAATTATTAGTGGTTTTCATCAAAATTTGAATAGTAACTACTTAGTTCTTAAAAACTAATATAAATAAAATCATACAAGTTTCATGACCTGCGATAGCTTTTCTATTTTCAAGAATTTGTTAGTTTTAGAACTCCAATAAGTCTACAATAATGTTTAGTTTGCTAATAATGGATTCTCAACGATGTTTTCTCTATTATGAAGGTGACATGTTAGAATAGAAGGTTAATTTTTTTTTTTTGATTTATGAATCGTGTTTTTGTAATATCGGAGCTTTTATGTGCATTTTAGTTCTAATATTGTTGCATTCCCTTAGTATATTTGTATGAAGAAATTTGTGATTCTTTTCTATATAAGTGCATTAGATACGAAGGTATGGAGGTCACAGATTAAGAAATTAAAGAAGATTGAATTCGTTTTGATTTATGAATCATGTTTTTGTAATGTCATAGTTTTTATATGCAATTTAGTTCTAATGTTGTTGCATGCACATATTATATTTTTGTAAAGAAATTATGATTCTTTTTTAATATAGGTATTTTAGATACGAGAATATGGAGGTCACAAATTAGGGTAGAAGGTTAGTAGGTACTTGTGTTTTGACTTGCTTTTCGGTAGGTTTAGGTTCAGTGGGAGTCTAAGAGCATTGTGTCTGTCGTAGTTTTAGTTTCATACATGCACTACTAAAGAGGGCCAAAAAGCAACGCAAAAAAGCGACGAACTATGTCACTTTAAAAAGCGACGAGAAAAGCGACACTGTCCATCGCTTTTTAATTTAATTTTAATTTTTAATTATTTTTTATTAAAATCAACGGCAAACTTCTTAATATCCGTCGCTTTTTTTGCGGATTATTGTGCCAACTAATTAACAAATAATTTATAATTTTTTTTTACAAAAAGCAACGGACAGCGTCGGTTTTGTTAAAATTAAATAAAAATTAAATTTTTGAAAAGCGACGTAGTCCATCGATTTATAAATTTGATTTTTATTTTTATTTTTTTAACTAAAAGTGACGCACAACGTCGCTATTCTATTTTGTTTTTTAAAATATTAATTCTAGAAAAGCGATGCTATCCGTCGCAATTTGTAATTTTTTTGTACAAAAAGCGACGAACAACGTCGCTTTTTTTAAAATTAAATAAAAATTAATTTTTTGAAAAGCAACCTAATCCGTTGATTTATAAATTTATTTTTTATTTTTGTTTTTTTATTAAAAGCGACCCACAGTGTCGCTATAATTTTTGTTTTTAAAAATATTAATTCTAGAAAAACGATGTTATCCATCGGAATTCATAATTATTTTTAATTTTTATTTTGTTTACAAAAAGCGACGGATAGCGTCGGTTTTGTTAAAATTAAATAAAAATTATTTTTTAAAAAAGCGATGTTGTCCGTCGATATTTGATATTTTAATTTAATAATAAATAAATAATTTTTATATTTTATAAAATTAAATTAAATATATAAATTTTAAAAAAGCGACGGCCAACATCGAAATTTGTCGTCGAAATTTAGTCAAGCTTTTAGTCCGCTCATATTAGGGCAACAAACCCATTTTTCCCTTTTCTCTCTCTTTTCCTCCGCGTCTCTCTCTCTCCCATTTTTTCTCCTTTTCTCTCTCTCTTTTCCAATCAGTCGAAATAAGAAAGGAATTTGGTGACTTTATTAGTAGGACAACTCTTTTATTCCTAAGCTTAGCAATCCCCTTCAATAGAGAAAAAAAGGTAAGGTTACTGTGCTAATTTTTTCCTCTTTATGTATGATTTCCTCCAAATCAGTTGGACAACTCCTCTAATTTTTGGTTTTTGGGTTTCATTTGGTTTTTATTGTGATTGCAAGAATAAGCTTTATTGTTGTTTTCTATTTTTGGGCTTAATGGCATTGTCTGTAATTGCAATGGGTATTTGGGTTTTCCATACTTATTGTCTCTGTCTCAATTTATGTGGCAAAGGAAAGTGTTACCAGAATCTTTTGTCCCTTTTTGGTGTTGCTATGGCTCAACACCTTAAAGAAACTTCTCTTTTCCGTTTACCCAATTTGGAAACTTTTGTTTCTTGCATCTAAGAATTCCAATCCAAGCTCAATTCTTTGGCTTTACCTTCAAATCTTACCTCTTTCTGTTTTGACCCTTTTCAGTTTGTTACTAGACCAAATTTTGTGCATCAATTCTTACCATCCAAGATTGGAATAAAAAACTAGGGCCTTCAACTGCTATAGATTTCGGTTACAGGTTTGATTTTGAGGGTTATACTGACTGCGCTGGTTGTGTGGCTGCTGGCTTTAGAGTTCAGCAACAGTTGATAGCAATTGATGGTAATACATCTTATTCTACTGATTGTTTTTACTTCACTATTGTATGCTGCTGGTATTGTGAATGAGTATGCTGCTGGTATTGTGAATGAGTTTGGTACTGAAAGTATTGAGCCCTGTCATGTATTTTAAGTATTGATTTAAAAGACACTTGTTCATCAAGCGACATTTAGCATTAATATTTGGATTGGCTGGTATGGCAGTATTATGCATGTCTTTAGTATTAGGACTTCATAATATTTAGTTAAGAATAGGAAAAGAGTTTGCATAATATTTTCGCTTATGAATCATGTTAATGATTTTCGCTTATTTTATTTAAAAATCCCATTTTTAGTTGAATCTTTAAGATTATTCTTCAAAGAATGACCTTATTTAATGTTATGTCGACAGAAAACCTAGTTGAAAAACAGAGACAATTGATGTTGTGATTACGTTAGACGATCGCTTACCTCTTTCACTTCAAATTAGGTCAAACAAAGGTAAGTTTATTTCTCTATTTTCTTATAGTGAAGTCTTTATATGTAATGTAATGGTGGTATTATTTGCTTTAGAAGGCTTTTAAAGTCATAGATTTTGTGATGATTAGATGGTGTGAGAGGGACATGTGATGCCTCTACCTATTAGCTTTATTAAATTTATTAAATCATCTGACTTATATTACAATTGAGAATGTGAACTAGCAATTAGAAAATGGTTTAATATAGTCACTTCAAATGTAAAGTTATGATTTGAAAATGATTAAGTGTAGTTACTTGAAATTGTGAACTTCACTTGAAAATGGTTAATTAAATGGGTACTTGAAATTGTGAACTTGTGACTTGAAAATGCTTAAGTGTAGCTACTTGAAATGTGAAGTTAACAACTTGAAAATGCTTAAGTGTAGTTACTTGAAATTGTGACCTTGTGACTTGAAAATGGTTAAGTGTAGCTACTTGAAATATGAAGTTAATGACTTGAAAATACTTAAGTGTAGTTTACTTGAAATTGTGACCTTGTGACTCCAAAATGGTTAAGTGTAGCTATTTGAAATTGTGAACTTGTGACTTGAAAATGCTTAAGTGTTTCTACTTGAAATGTGAAGTTAATGACTTGAAAAAGCTTAAGTGTAGCTACTTGAAAATGATTTAAGTGTATTCACTTGATATCTGAACTAATGACGAGATTTTTTTATGTTTTAATGTAAAGTTGCATATTATTGAATATCTAAATTTTTGTAGATGGATCATCGTCTGTGGATGTTTGATATGGATTATGAAAATGTTGGTGGTTTAAAACCCCAATATCTTGATGGCATTAGAGGTTTTATCGATCATGCGATGTCACTAGATCTACTTTATAAAAATGGAGTGGTTAGGTGTCCTTATAGTTCATGTAGATGCTTAAAGTTTTTTTCACTAGATATAGTTATAACTTATCTCTATTGTATTAGATTTAAGCCAAGATACTGTGTGTGGATCAATCACGGAGAAAGAGATAGTTTGAATGGTATATTTTATAATTCTTTGCCTGTGGATGAATATGACATGCTTGTACATGGTCGACATGCTAGGATTCAACATGCTAGAGTTCAATATAGGGTGCAACACGATAGAGTACAATACGAGTATAGGATTCATGAAATGGTCAATGATATTTTTGGTATTGGGGATAGGATGGAACCCGAGCAGAATTTAGAAGAAGATCCCAATGAAGAAGCAAGAGGTTTCTATCAACAATTAGAAAAGGCTAGTCACCCACTATGTGAAGGGAGTATGCATTCTGCTTTATCTATTGCAGTTAGATTACTGAGTATCAAATCTAATTGGAATATTGCTCAAGCTGCTCTAGACTCTATGGCTGGTCTTTTGGGTGAACTAGTAAATCCAGAGTTGAACATACCTCAGAATTTTTATCAAGCAAAGAAATTGGTTCCCAAGTTGGGATTGTCATATAATAGAATCCATTGTTGTATAAATGGTTGTATGTTGTTCTATAAGAATGATGCTAAATTAGAAAATTATAAGTTTTGTGGACATGCTCATTATAAGCGGACTCCCGATGGAAAGATGGTTTCTATTAAGGCGATGCACTATTTACCTCTTATACCTAGGCTAAAGAGGTTGTAGGCTTCGATGAGTTCTGCCTCGCACATTAAATGGCACCATGAAAATAGACGTCCACCAAGTGTCTTATCTCATCCATCAGATAGAGAAGCTTGGAATCACTTCGAAAAACTTATCTAATTTTGCTAGTAAACCAAGAAATGTCAGATTAGGGTTATGTGCAGATGGTTTCACACCATTCTTTAATTCTGGCACACCTTATTATTGTTGGCCTGTATTTATTACTCCATATAATCTTTCACCTAAAATATGCATGACAAGTCCCTACATATTTCTAAGTTGTATTATTTCAAGTCCCCGCAATCCAAAAAGTTTGATCAATGTATATCTCCATCCATTGATAAATGAATTACTACAATTATGGCATGAAGGTGTAGAGATATATGATATATCAACTAAGCAGAATTTTGTTATGCGTACCAATTTAATGTGGACTATTAGCGATTTTTATGCATATGGGATGTTGTCTGATTGGATGACTGCTGGAAAGTTAGCTTGCCCATATTGCATGAAAAATAGCAAAGCATTCACTTTAAAGTATGGTCAAAAAAATTCTTGGTTTGATTGTCACTGCTAGTTCTTACCAATGGACCACGAGTTTAGAAGGATGAAAAATGCATTCAGAAAAAATAAGATTAAGAATGATTCGCTACCTCCATTATTGTTAGGACATCAGATTTGGGAGAGAGTTTGTAATTTGCCTAAAGTTACAGATGGTCCATCTTCTATACTTCCTGGATATGGTGTTGAACATAATTGGACCAAACACGGCATATTTTGGGAGTTGCCATATTGGGGGGACAATAAACTAAGACATAATCTTAATCCGATGCACATTGAAAAAAATTATTTTGATAATTTATTCAACACAGTCATGGATGTTAAGGGCAAGACAAAAGATAATTCCAAAGCTAGAATGGATATAAGGGAGTATTGCAAGAGAAAGGAATTGTGGTTGAAGGAAAAATAAAATGGTAAATTGTTTAAGTCCAAGACCAATTTTTCATTCATATTAGATAAGAAGCGGTAAATATGTGAGTGGGTTCAGAATTTGAGGATGTCTGAGGGCTATACTTCAAATTTAGGAAAATAAGAGGATATGGAATAAGGGAAGTTGATTGGTATGAAAAGCCATGATTGTCACATTTTTATGGAAACCTTGATTCCTATCGCATTTAACCACCTTCCTGAGAGTATATAGAAACCAATCACAGAGATAAATTTTTTCTTTAAAGATTTATGTTCAGGAAAGTTGTTGAAGAGTAGCTTGGACACAATGAAGCAGAATATTCCTGTCATCACTACTAAGTTGGAGAAGATCTTTCCATATGGCTTTTTTGATGTGATGGAGCATCTTCCAATTCACCTCATAGAAGAGGCACGTCTTGGAGGCCCAGTTCAAATGAGGTGGATGTATCCAGGAGAGAGGTAATTTTTTTTTAAATTAATGCCATTATTTTCTTAAAAGAATTACTTTTATCTACCTAAGATAAAATTATACAGGAAAATTAGCGAGTGCAAACAAACTATTAAGCAAAGGGGAAAGATTGAAGGATCGATTTGTGAAGCTTATCTTGCAAAAGAAACTGCTTATTTTTTTCTTACTACTTTGGGGATGAAGTGTCATGCAAGAGAAATAGGTCCAATCGTAATGATGAAGGTGATGGTGATCTTATATTTCCACCTATATCGATTTTTAATAATTCAGGTAGAGAATTTAAAAGTTATTGTAAGCGAGCCCTCACTGGGATGGAAAGAAAATTATTGTGACACATGTTTTGCTCAATTGTCCAGAGAATCAACCATATCTTGAGTAAGTGTTAATAATGTTATCGAATTATATTAATTTGCTTAGGACACTTCACTAATAAAAAAATCTTACTGATGTATACTTGACAGTTTATTCATTGGAAAATGGGGTAATGATGCCATATATATGAGGTTTTCCGATTGGCTGGAAGAATACGTAAGTATGATAGATCATATGTGCATTTACTAAAAGTATATATAGGTCAATTAATAAAATTTGTATTTTGATTTAACGATATGTAGGTTTGGGATGAACATAGTACCATCGAACATTTTCCATTGGTGAGAGATATTATATTTGGTCCTGCAACTTAAATTTCGACAATGGATAAATATTGTGTGAATGGTTTCAAGTTTCAAACCGAGAAAGTTTGTAAGTATAATAAAACTAATAACAGTGGCGTGTGTATTGAAGGTGATGTTGACGGTAATGGTCAAATCGTTGAATATTTTGGTGTCATACAAGAGATATTAGAAGTCAGGTACCCTGGTTGGCCAAAAAAGAAGATAATTGTATTTCGGTGCAATTGGTTTGATCCATCACATAGAGGTACCAGGGTAAATCAATAGCACAATATAATTGAAGTTAAGCACACGAGGCAATATAATCGTTATGATCCTTTTATCATTGCACAAAATGCCAAGCAGGTATATTGTGCTATATATCCATTGCATAGAGATAAAGTAAATTGGTGGGTGGTTATAAAGACTAAGCCTGTGGGGAGAATTGAGATTGAGAATGTGTCAGATGTGGCATACCAGAACAAAGTCGCAGTTGTTGATCAAATAGTGGATGATGAGTTGGAAAACAATCTAGAACATCCTCAATGCATATTAGAAGAAGTTTTTGATGATGAGATAATTGACATCGTAAATACAATGGAAGAAATAGATGAGGGAATGAATCATTCTGGGAGGACGAATGGGACTATGAAAATAAATCAAGGGATAAGAAAGAATGGGAGACTGATGGAAATGAAACAAGCGATGAGGAAGATTGAGAGAATAAAGATTAGCTAGTTTTTTTTTATTACCACTAGTTATTGTATTGTATTTTATTGGTTAGAGTTTTTTGAGATTACTTATTTGTACTAGTTATCTTTTTAGCCTAAACTTTGTTTACTGGTGTACATGCTACTTTCTCTATTTGTTGCTTGAATTGGATATTCTGACTGAGGAAGTTCCACTTACTGGTGTACATGTTGCTTTCTCTGTTTCTCTGTTTATTGCTTTCATTGCTTTCATGCGTTTGTTAGTTACAACTTTGATTAATGTTTGTTATAGTTTTTACTACCAGATTGTTGTTGTATACGAGTTGTCAGCTATAGAGTTATATATTGCAGGTAAATAAAAGCTAAAAATGGGTGTACAGGTGATAATAATTCTTTAAATAAGAGTACATTATTTTACAAAATGTGGGAGAGAAATAAAACCCCTTCCAGTTTATTCTGTGGAAGAGTACTGCAGCAAAATCTTGACACCTTTAAGCTAAAATCTTTACAAATTAGATGCACGCATGAGCCACTAAAACAAACATTGTTCGCTAATACTAATAACTAATTTGAAGTCAAACATGGTTGCTCCATTTTTGGATTCACCGTCTTCATCAGGTTGCATGGCAATCACTTGTCTGTCAGGGTCCATACTATTATAGCTTGTAGTTGACATGACACATTCCCGAAGAGTATGATGTGCTTCCTGGCTTCTCTTAGTGCCCACCCATCTCCCACAGAAGAGGCAAATATGAATAGTTATATGCCTTTAGCTTTCAGAAAGGAGAATTTCTTACAAAAATGAAAGTAGTGGCACCTGTCAATTAGGCTAACAAAACCTATGCTAAGTAATATTCTACTAGATGATCTGAAACATCTTTTGTTTTCATGACCATGTACATCTTAAGTGTGTTTAATAGGTCTCCATCATATAGAGTGTGTTGTTAAAGATTACAGTCAGTTGTTTGAATGCCTGCATTTTGTGTCATTCTTTAAACTTCAATTATCTTGAATTTAAACATGAGGGCTTGCTTCTAAATGCACACATGCTATTAGGATCCATCATGTTGAGCCTTTTCGGGTACTATATTGATTTCCTTCCTCCACTGTCCACCATTATGTAGGTGACTAACTCCACTATCTCAGTAAATGTCATTTGGAACATAGTGCAAAAAATCTTAATCTCAGTCTACTATTTATGACATCTGTGTAATTTTATATTCAGGCGCCCTATTGAAGAAATATTAAAGTTGCTGATAGGTCCATACTTAGATACTAAGAGGGTAAAATTTTAGATTTCTGTTTATATTTTGTTCTTCACATGGATTTTTCCTTTATTTGATCATCTTATTAAGGGACATAACTCTTAATCTGTTGTTTTGGCTTGTTTCTCTGCAGGGTGGATTTTCCAGCAGTCCATTACTGGACTCATTAAATGGGTCTTTTCATAGCTCGGACAAGTAGGTATCGAAAGGGTATCCACTAACTAACCTGTAACATTCCCTGGCCTATAAAACACTACCTAAAAGAAAGTAAATGTAGTTTTTAGGTACATGTCATTATTACTTAAAATCAAAAAGGCCACTAAATGGAGAAAAGTAAGTTTGGTTATTGAACTTAAAGTGATATTAATAAGACTATAGTATGAATGATTTTTCTAATTGGATCAGATTGAGCCAACTCCCCACCTTATCACTCTTCTAAAACAGTCAAGAATAAAGATTTGCCAAGTCACAAACCTGGAAAATAAGCTCAAATACACAGCAAGAAAATCAATAATTACCAAAGTAAAATACAAAGATTGATAGCAACTTTGGAATATAAATTAGCAAAAAAAAAATGAAGCAACTTTGGGAGTTTGAGAGTTCAAGATTTCCAATATTACTACTTGTTCAAGTTCAAGTACAAGTTGTTGTACATGTAATTACCTTTTAATTACTTGGATGTAAGTTTCTGAAAGTTATATTTATAGGATGCTAGCATTACTGATAGAATACAAATTGATTTTTATATGTTTTAATGTAAACCTGCATGCAAATGACATTTGGTGGTAGCGATGATCAGCCTCATCCTGATAAGAATTTGAAGTCAATTGCTAAAAAGAAATCTAGGACGCCTATAAATCCTGATCATATTCCTAGTTGACTTTCTTCACAGCCACAAATGCACATCTCTTCATCAGAGATGTCTTATGTCACATTTGGCACTGGTAATCATGTAGATTATCATGGTCCTAGAAAGCAGCGACAGGTGTGTACTTCTTATGCTCCACATACTTTCAGGCCTCCTACAGATATAGGAACTTCAAGATTATCATCTGGTACTCTATCCCCTCGCTATTCATCCCTCCACCTCTCAGGATTACAGCTGAGAGACAACTCTGACTCTGATGCCCAGATATCTACTCCCCTAGTTAACGAACCTTGGGTACTCTCGGGGGTAGCATCCGCATCTTGATCTGCACCTCAACCTCCACCTTTACCTGTAGCAGATGATACTAATGCATATTTGATTGGTCTCATTCCTGGAGATAAGGACAGGCTTGGTAGAGTCTTCATTGAGCTTGATGGATCTACATAAGTTTATTTTTTAATTCATAAGTTTATTTTTCATTAATAAATTATTCATGCTTACATATTTATTTTGTTACTTCTGTAGTGTTACGTGATATGAGGTACAGCTTTGCAGTAAGTGTTGTCATAGGATTCTTTTGATGTACTAGATCATTTTTATAGACAGTTAAATTAGAGGAGTATTTGTTCACTAGACAACAACAACAGCAACAACATAAGTGCTAAGTGCTTTACATATTTATTTTGTTCTTTTACAGGTGGCATCCCGCATCAAAAGAAGTTAATAAAGAAGTAAGGGAGAGCGTTAGGAGGCTTTTTTTCACAACCTTGGTACAGTTAGTCAGAGATTTCAGAAGACCATAGACAAGCCATGTTTGAAGAGTTTGAGGTATACTAGATTTAATCATTATTTGGTTAACTTTAATAGTAATATATATTTGTATATGCGTGTATATATATTTATATATATATATATATATCATATAGCACTACTCACTTGATTTTCAGACAATGTGTACTTGGTTGAAAAAGCACAATAGAGTTATACCCACTATTTTTAGAAGTATGCTGGTGTAAAGCTACGCAATTGGCTTGAACGTGTTAGACGTACAGTAAATATTACACAGTGGCTTCTCAAAACCGTATATAATGATTTATGTATTTATTGAGAATCTCCTAAATATAAGGCACTCTCTGAGCAAAATAAGAAAGGTAGAGTCAATTTAAAAGGTGGCTCATTGCACAACGGAGCTACAAAGAGTGTAGGGGTCATAGTTCGAGAAATGGTATGCAGTAACCTTAGGTTTTACTTTATGTGTTTATATAAAGTTCATTAAATATTACTTGATTGTGCTTATTTACCTTTCTGTTTTTAGGAGAAGGACTTGGGTTGCGAACCGACTCGACTTGAGGTCTTCAAATGAACACATCTGCTGAAAAAAATGAATGAGTCAGAACCGGATGTGTGGGTTGAGCCCAGGACTAAAAATACCAATGTAAGACTTATATTTATATTTTACTCTGTTATACCTTTATATTTAATTAGCTATATCATTCTCCTATTAGCTACCTTTTGTTATCGACTAGTAAGTAACCCGTATGGTTCTTAAGGTTCCAAGGATTTGGTTTTTGGTTACTTGGGTGTTTATTCAGTGGTGATTCAATATGCGCTTTTGTTCCTCTTTTATTGAGATGGAAAATCTATTTTTTTTTGTTTTATTTTTTTATAATGGCGTGAGGAATGGTGTTTCATCATATAATGTGGAGTGGCCCTCTGTATTTTCACTCAATTTTTTCTCACGTATAATTTCTAGTAGTAGGATAGATGTACAAGGTAATTGTAACTCTGAATTTCTTAGTAGTCTACCTGAAATTTATAATTAACTACAACCTAAATGTCATGTTAGATACTTACTAAAGAATCACTATCAAAAAGTGTTGTAGCAATTTCTTAGTGTTTTTCGTTCATCAGTAATATATGTTTGATACTATTCTGCCAAAGGTTCCTACTAGCCGATATGCAGGGAGCTTATATGCATTGTATTTATGCTGCTGTCCAATTCCACAATCATCTTTTAGATTTGTGCTTTAGTGCTTGTTTAGACTCTTAATGGTACTGGGAAGGACATGAAACACAACATTCTTTTCTATCCTTGTCTTTTTTAAAATTCAGTAAAATTTACTAATGTGTCTTTTTTAATATGCAGAATGAATTTATACTCTACTTGTTTGAATTTGGTTTAACCGAGCCTACACAGGAGGAATCAGATAAAATTTAGACCGAAAAAGTGGCGAGAGGAAAAAAAAGGGGAAAACCTATGGGTTTGGTTCTCAAAATAAGTTACGACGCCTTCGTGCTGGATGGGCTGGTATTGGTTCCTTGCGCCAGGCTGAGGCAATTGACGATGTTCAGCTTGCTGTTATGTCGCAGCAGATTACAGATCTTTCACGTGCCTTCGCATAGTCCATTGCTCTAAATGAATTCATGAGCATGACTATCGAGGAACTCAAGAAACAAGTAGTTAGCATGAGGAGTCGTCGTCACCGTTCTCCATCTCCCGATTCAAGTAGCAAAGAAGAAACAGAAAGTGATGAGTTTGTTGACACTACTCCTTAGTGGTAGTTGGATTTGCTTCTAGACTTTTTTTAGACATTAATGATTGAACTTAACTTTTAACTTTTGAATTAAGAATCTTAAAGACTTAAGTATTTTGAATGTTTTTGAATTACCGGTTAAGTATTTTTAAATATTGGATTAGTGTTTTAGATGTTGTTGAAGCGTTGATGATTTGAATTACTTAAATGTTTTAATGATGTAGTTCTTTGTATGATTAGTAATGTCTGTTGCATGACGTATATATTAAACTGTATTTATTTGGCAGGTGGGATGTAGAAAATACAAATATTTGCATTCCAAAAAAATGCAGAAAAGCGACGGACAGGATCTCTTTTGTCCGTCGCTTCTTTTAAATATATTTCTAGAAATGCGATGCTTTGCGTCGCTTTTTAAATCGGTAATTTTTTTTAAAGATAAACGACGATGGCCATCGCTTTTTATTTATTATGAAGAACAAAAAATGATGACCAACATCGCTTTTTATTCATTATGAAGAACAAAAAGCAACGACCAACGTCGCTTTTTATTCTTTATGGAGAACAAAAAGCGACGACCAACGTCGCTTTTAAAAAAAATATATTTTTCTCAAATTACGACGGACAGTGTCAATTTTTCTGGAAAAAAAACTTTTTTTTTAATAAATCGACGATGTCCGTCGTTTTTTGGTCATCATGTATTCTTCACATGATGAACAAAAAATAACGCACAACGTCGCTTTTTGTTCAGCATGTGTTCTTCACCTGAAGAACAAAAAGTGACGCACAACGTCATTTTTTCAAAAAATAACTAAAAAAAGACTTTCCCTAAAAGTGACGCAGGCCGTCATTTTCAAAAACGAGCGTCCCTTTTTTAGACGAAAAAAATTGCTTTTTGGCATTTTTTAGTAGTGATGTATTTTCTTCTATTACTATCTATTTTATATTTTGTTTCAGTTAACGTATTATTATGCATTATTTTTTTAAATTCTATCCACTACTTTTCTTACTAATTGACATATTTTCTTTGTTGTCGTGTTTTTTTTTCTTAATATTTTCTTAATATGGGGTACTGACATAGATATCTTCATTGCAGTGATTTTTTGGAGCTTTGTTGTTAGAAATTCTCATAAATCTTCAACATGTTGCTGCCTAGGTTTTTCAAACATAATAATTTCTTCAGTTTCATTCGCTAGCTTAAAACATATGTAAGTATCTTTTTACTTCCAATTCATATCTAAAAATGTTATTCCGTTTAAATTACAATATTTTTTGTGTAAACTTCACTTTTAATTAGTTAAGATTTCTAAATAGCCCAATTTAGAGTTTTATTTTGCCTTATATTAAGAGTAATGTCTTAATGATGATAAGTTAAAATTCACATGCAACGCATGTACCCTAACCTAGTTTCATAATTACATGGTTAAGGTTTTAAAAAATTATCATTCATGGTTACTTGTTAGTTATAAAACTATTTTTTGTGGGCCCCTATATACAATTATAATTTGTAATGAATATATCAAATAATACTTTCTCTCTCACAATTAATTTTTCTCTCTCTTAGCTGATTGGAGGGTTTAGCGACAGTAGGTAATTCACGCATATTCAATACATATCAAAAAATATTTTTCTTTCAAATTATTCTCCCAAATTTTTTGATTTTTTGTGTTTCACCAACACATGCGTTGTGTTTTTTGTAGATAACTTGAAGCAATTTATCATTCCTAAACTTCCACGGAGATATAATTTGAAGATTTTTGTGATAATTTTTACTTTTTTACGGATATGTAGATTTGTTTTCCTTTGTTTTTTTGTAAGTAACCAATTTTTTTTTAATTAGCCACTATATTTTTTTCATTTGTATATGTTTATATACATATGAATGTATTGGATGTATGTTTTTCATGTATATATATAGATTTTTGTATAACTATACATGTATCCAAGTTTATTCGGTGTTGTTACACATATACGTGTGTATATGCATATGTATGTGTTGTTTCATATATAATTATACATATGCATATAAATATGTTCTATATTTGTGTATATATACATATGCATACACTACAACAAAATGCATATATAGCATCAGAATACATCATAGCTAAATGTGAAAAGCTCCATGGCTAAATACTTTAGCCACCAATTTTTCTTTCGTAGCAAGAAGTGGCGTGACTAAAAGTGAGCTACAGACTTTACATGGTCCGCTGCTAACTGCTAATACTTACAGCTACAAAAAAAATTATGTTGTAACTGTAATGATAAAAAAATTCTTGCTACGAAACATATACTTGTGGCAAATAATTTTACTTTTTTGCCATGACAAATAAAAGCTATAGTAATTTTTATATTATAGCCAAAATGTCTTTTGTTGTAGCAAAAGACTTTATTTATTTTCTATGATATTTAAAATATGTGGCTATTTTGTATTTCAGTCTCATGTTAACAAAACTTATATTTAGCTACAAAATAAAAAATACATAGTTATATACTTGAGTATTTGCCACAAATAGTTTTGTGATGTAGGTAAGAATTTATTCTTTTTGCTACAAAATGCATACCTCAGAGCTCATCTGAATTAGCAATGGAAAGTAAATATTAGTGAATTTTTGATAATTATATTTAGATTTAACCATAAATACAAATATTCATTATTATAAATTGAGGAATTTTGTCATAAACATTATTAACCACAGAAATTTCTATAATATAATGAAACTAAAAAGAAATTCCAAAATACATTTCAACATTTATATTACTATAATTTAAAGAATCTTCTACAAGCTTTGTTAGTAACAAAAGTTAAATATAATTGCATTTTGCAACTATTTTAAAACACCATCTTGCTTGAATCCATGTTTCATAATCTCTTCTTCCATGGTCTTTAGTCAAACCTTAGTTTGGTCAACATCCATCTTAATTTGTCATTTATTTGCTCTTATGCTACTACTACACCTGTTGATAATAATAAAGTATTTTAATACAAAGAAAATAAGGATCATTACATGCAAGTGTGTGTATACATAAAATTCGAGGAGAAAAAATATATCTTAGATAATGTTTTACTAAAATTAACAAATAAAAAAATAAGAAAGAAATAAAAGAAACCAAATAAGTCAAAAAAATCTGTAAACCTCTTATAATCTGTAAATATAAAACTCAAATTTCATATCAATTCTAATACCCCACACAAGCAGAAAATTACCATTACATTATTTTACAAAAAAAGAAAAAACTACACAATCCAATGCAATATTCATATAGTAAAAACTTATCTCATTTACTTGGAGAATTTCATGTTTAAAACCTACAAAAAAAAATATTAAAGTAGTTAGGCAAACATCACACACAAAAAAATCAAATTAAATTAAATAGATGGGAATATGAAAGAGTGAGGGACGGGAGGGGTGTGGGGAACAAGGAAGGAATGGAAAAGGAGAAAGAGAAATTAGGGTTGTTAAATAAAAAGGGAGATTAGGTTATTTTATTTAATTTTTATATTTTGGAAGGAAATCTTTAATTTTTGATAATTTTTAATTTTGGGGGGAAATTGGGGAAAAGGTGGCGGTGGTGGGAGGTTAGTTTTGAAAAAGTTTTAATTGTTCAATGGATCTTTGTGTGTTTTTTTAAAATTTTATTATTATTATTATTATTATTATTATTATTATTATTATTATTTTCTATGTACAAATGCTATTAGAACTATTTAGTTAACAAATATAAAGAAAAAAATTATCTAATGAAAATAGTAATAAAATACATAGTAAAATTATGTATACATTACTTTAAGTTAATGGGAAAAGTCAAGTATTTATATGAAATAAATATAATTTTAAAAAATATATTTCTTTTCAACTTTTTTGGTCCTCTATAATATTTTTATTAATTTTTTATATACTTCATATTTTTTAAAAAAAAATCTTAGTTTATAGCTTATAATTAATTTTATGATTAGTATTAAGTTTGGATTATTATTTTTAATTTTAATGAAAAATTTTAAAAACTATCCGAATTTAAAATGACATATATAGATTGAAATTTTAAATAAAAATGGTTAATATTAGTAAATCTATATAATCTATCTATACATAGTAGGAGAAACAAAATAATATTGTAATGACAAGTGTCAATTATTATATAAATTAAGTTTGAATATTATATTAAGGTACGAATTTTAAAAAATTAAATGTCAATTCAGTTTTCTTTATATCTATAATGTGAATTTTAAAAAGTTTCCTAATTTCTATTGATGAAATTATACTTTTGCTATATTCAATTACTTCAGCTTAAATCTTAAATGGATATGAATTTTAACTTACATTTTTTAAGTGAAGACATTAAATTTATATAAATTTTAAATGAGTTATATGAATTAAATATCAAGTTTAAAATAGAAAATTTTAAAAATAAAATAATGCTATTAACCTATTTGCATAGAGTCGGAGAAACAAAACAATATGTGATGACAATATCATCACCATGAAATTTTAACTTTGAAAATTATTTTACGATTAAAACTATAATTAAAAAAAAAGTCAAGTCAGATTTTTTTATATCAAAAACGTAAAATTAATATCCAAATTAAAGTGTCCTTTCATAAGGGAATCATACTTCTACAATGTTTGATTATTTCTATTTGAATTTAAATAGAGATATGTATTTAAAATTTTAATTTTTTTGTAGTTTGAGTTAAAAATATAAAAATTATATAAACTATTTGATTTAATATATCATGTATAAAATAAAAATTCAAAAAAAATAAAAATGTCAATAATAAAAAATTAAGTAAAAATGTTAAAATTGTCAATATCTCTATCTTTAATAGTAGACACGTATTAATTATTTTCATTAAAGTATAATTTTTTTAAAAAAAAATTCTAGACTAATTTATATTGCATTTTTGGATAAAGTGTGACATTAATTAATTAAAGGTTAAAAATTAAATTAGAAAACTTATTTAAATATTATGTGTAGAAATTACAGAAAAGGGATAGATAATGTAAAGATTATAATTTGAATTAAATTTAATTGAATAAAATAAAATAAAATAAATAAATATAATTTGATATGTTTAATAATTTATTAAAGATTTAATTGTCACATTTTTTAATAATGTTAGTATGTCCTGCAAAAACAAATATTAGTATACATACTACCTCATCAATTAATAAATTTTTTTATGAATACTTTTGGAGGAAATAAATGCTTACATATATAAAAAAAAAATCGCTAATTTTAAAGTAATATGGTATCAAACATAAAAATATCTTTAAAATTTTAAATAAAAAAATCATTACACATATTTAAAAAGTGCAATTAAAATTCAAAAACATCATATTGCAACAAGATAAAATACAATGTTGAATAGGTAAAACGTTAGTTGATAAGAAGATAAAATACAATGTTGATATGTTTTTTATTTATCTCAATTTAAATTATTAAAATAATTTATGTTTTAATTATTGTAATTTAGAAAAAAAAATTCTGTTTTAATTTAAATGAGTTGATATAATTTTGAGAGTCAAATAAATATTTTATATTTTTTAAATTTCTTAAGTTGTTAATTATTTGATTTACAATATCTTTTACATTATTTTCCAATAATATATGAATATTCTCTCTGTCTCAATTTATGTTGCACAGATAAAATTTCAACAGTCAATCAATTTTTTTTTACAGATATACTTTTATATTAAGTTCTTAATTATTGTGATTTGTAATACTTTTAATTTCATTTTTAAATAATATATGTTATTTTATGTCTTGCTCTGTCCCATCTCAATTTATGTGTACTAATATAATTTTGATAGTCAATCAAAATTTTTATGTTGACATATCATTTTTGGTCTCTTTTATCCTTTTTTATGAAATATTGTCAATTTTTCAATGCTCAAACGATCATAATAATTAATTAGGAGTGATATATTAAAATCACAATGAAAGCAATGAAGCACACATGTCTTAAGTGACTTGTAATAGCAAAATTACTATAAAAAATACTTGTATAATAATTAATTAATGATGGTACGGTAAAATTACGATTGAAGCAACTGAAACAACCATAAATGTCTATTTTACTTTTTTTTTGATATGTAAATGACTTATAATATTTAATTAGAGAAATAATAATTAATTAGCGATGATATGATAAAATTACAATTGAAGTAGCTGAAGTAAACATGTCATAAATGTCTATTTTAATTTTTTATTTAATATTATTAATTTTTTTAATACATAAATGACTTATAAATTAATTAGGGATGATATTGTAAAATTACAGTTGAAGCAGCTGAAGCAGGCATATCAACCTCTACGTGCTTTGCTGATACTATAAAATTACGGTTGAGGCAGCTAAAATAGTCATAAATATCTATTTTACCTTTTTTAATTAAATATTATTAACTTTGTAATACGTAAATGACTTATAATATTTAATTAGAAACACAATATTTAATTAGGGATGATATAGTAAAATTACGGTTAAAGGAACTGAAGCAGACATGTCATAAATGTCTATTTTTTTTAATTAAATACTATTAATTTTTTAATACATAAATGACTTATAATAATTAATTAGGGGTGATATAGTAAAATTATAGTTGAAGCAGGCATGTCAACCTCCTGCCTGCTTCAGCTGCTCAACTGTATCTTATTACATATAGTAATTAATATATATATATATATATATATATATATTTGGAACTTATACGTATGATCTTATAAAACTGAATTTGAATCGATCAGTATAATGATAAACACCTCTAATTATACTAAAATTTACAAATATATTTGAGTCAAATAATAATTCTGAAAACAATTAGTCGGGATGAAGTTTGAATGAAATAACCCAAGTTTGAGATTTTTCCAAAAAGTGGTTAGTCGGATAACGTATTTTCACTTTATAGTCATTTCCTAATTTAGGTCATTTTGGACCATGTAGTTCAGATACAGTCCATATACAATACTGATGCAGTTTTCAACTCGAGTCATTCGGCCCTTTTAAAAATATTTCAATTTTATTTTTGCTATAAATTTTTTTAACTAAAAAATATTCTGCTTATTTTAATTGTTTAGAAATAATAATTAAATATAATTATATAAAAACGGTATAATTGTTATATAGAATATGTATCTATATAAGATATATGTATAGAAATTGTATAGTTCTATCAAATATGTATATGTATAAAAAATATATAGAAAGTGTATAAAAATTATATAATTATTGTATAAAATGTGTAAAAAAAAATATACAATTATTGTATAAATTATGTATCGAAACTGTATAATTTTCGTATAGAATATTTATATGTATAAGATATGTATAAAAGGTGTGTAGAAACGATATAAAACAAGCTAACAAATTAAAATGGCTAGAAAGTGAAATTTAAATTTCATGACCTTTTTTGTGGAAATAATTTAATTTGAAGAGTTGTTTCTATTCTTTTCCCTATTTTTTACTGCTAGGGGGTTGTGGCCCGTATCAACATGGCCCAACACTATAATCATTGTTACATAGAATCGACCTCAATTAATCATTAGACCAAAATATAGCGCCTGTTCAAATGTTTCAAAAGGGAGGATTAAGTTGTCACAGATGGAGCTTTATTCAGCCAAAAGTGTTGCAACATTATTAGCTTTTTAACAATCTAGATACAAGCTCTCAGCAACATAAGTAAGAAATCATGGCAA
Source organism: Capsicum annuum (assembly GCF_002878395.1). Lineage (NCBI taxonomy): Eukaryota > Viridiplantae > Streptophyta > Magnoliopsida > Solanales > Solanaceae > Capsicum > Capsicum annuum. Next base: position 174,849,883 of record NC_061119.1, read on the forward strand.
GTGGCAACATATAGATAATATATAGTACAAATTGAACTGTTAAACTTTAGCACAATATATATACAAGAATAACATATCCAGTGTATTTCCACAAAGTGGGTCTTGAAAAGGATAAAGTGTATGTAATTACTACCTCAGATGAAGTGGAAAGATTGTTTCCGAACAAATAACATATATGGTGTTTAAAATATCTCCATTCTCATGACATTTTTGCAGGTATGTTTGATATTTATCCTCATGGATAGTGTGGCAATTCTACCAGATCCTCTAATAACTCTAAATGGATACCTTGAGACAAACAACAAAGGTGATAAAAAATATTGATATACATGGAAATCACTAACCTAACAATTTTAGGAAATGGATGATAATGGATATTATTGAGAAGCAAACACAATCCCACATCGAAAAAATAGAGAGAACATGTCCAATATTTAAAGTGTCACCTAACTCCATTAGTATGAGGTGTTTTGAGAGATACCTAAAAGTGATGTGAGGTCACAAGGGATGTGGTCTTCGAGTCGAAAATCTTCTTGACAAGTGATGGTCAAAAACAAATCATATAACAACATTTTTTTACAACTGGAAGCAAACAATTTTAATTATCATCGTGTCAGCATAGGAATGCAATGCAGTTGTGTTCTGTGTTGTTCTATTTTATGAAAAGTCTAAAGGTTCACCAAGTTACGCAACAAACATAACGACATGTCATCAGAAATCTACTTATGAAAGATATTAGGGCACTGCTATAAGACGTAGGTAACAGAGTTCAAAAATATAGCATTACATGCTGGAAGTTGCACTACTCAACTTTGAAATTTGATTCTTGCAAAATACTAATCTGTAAACCACTTCAAGTGAATACTCAAAACATAGTAGATTTAATAGTTGTCGAGTTCTAAATGTATCAATAATATATATCTATTTCACATGGAAGTGCATCCGATCATCTTTGATGCTGCTCCCTGATGATCTTGATAAAGTTCACATCGAAGAGGTGTCCACCTCAGACTGACAACACAGGTTATTATATACACTATTTATGACCAAGAACGATTTAAATGTGTAAATAGAAAAAAATAAAAAATAATGAATTGTTTTATAAGGAAAAGGAGATGAGCAATACTGGCATCAGGGCAGCCAAATATCTTCAAATTCATTCTCTCATCTGTGTACAGAAAGTTCGGATGCATTATGGAGAAAAATAATTCCCTTTCTATTTTTATTAGTGTTCTGCTTGCTAAACCAACAAGTAAAACGTTGTCAGAAATTAGTTTATCTTCCCTCTCAAAAGAAAAGATATTAGGTGCATAACTTGAACCTATGAAAGGCCAAAGCTATATCCATGACAGAGCTGTTGATTTAAATAAGGAAAGACGAATTTACAAGTGAAAGAGGAATAACAAATGCATTATTTTTCTCGACCAATCTTCTCCTAGACCATCTCTCAGATCCAACTTGTGGGATTACACTGGGTTGCTGTTGTTGCTTTTCCTATACAATCTAAATATGCACCAGAGAACTTAATATGGTAAGGGGGGACAAATCTAATGATATAACAAAAAATATATCATTGCCGGATCAACAAACACTACTGTAGCTATTGACCAACTTCGAGCAACAAATAGATGATGGTATGGCAGGACTATGGACGACGTCTGCTAATCATACCTTTGACATCTGAGATCCAGGGGCAAGAAAGACTCCCAACACCCGTATTCATACTTCGGTATGGTGCTGTCCATTTTTCCGGCTATTTTCAAACTCAAGCTTAACCGGAGTACTTGCCAAAGCTTCTTCTAGACTGCCAGACTCATCGTTATCTTGTAAAACTCTGTCTAGCCTCAGTTTCATGAACCTACAAGTTTTGAAAAACAGATCAAGAGAAAAACAAAAAATGAACAACTTTACCCCTCTACTAAATGAAATAGCTTAAAATGTACCATCTATTATATACTTTGGGGTCGTTCATATTCGTGCTGCTAAGAAATCTTCTCGTAATTGTCCTTGTTTTTAAGGAAGCTCCAGCGTGAATGGAGTTATTCCACACATCGAAAGTACATTGGGAAAAAGACCCAACTTGTACCCCTCTACTTTTCCATGGTTTAAAATTTCCTGCAGTATACTTCAGATTGGAGTTTCGTCAGGGTCAAGGTCAAGCACGAGATGATCTGCTAACATTAAGGATCCTAAACTACACCAAATGGTATTAGTTAAGATATCTTGTATAATATTGGAGTATTTTGACCTCTTTCCCGTGATTTTAACTTGCTCATTATAGACCGCAAATCTTTTGATGATGCATACAGACAAAAAAAACAATGGAATAATTAGTGTCTCGATTATTTAACAATGACAACCCCTTATGTGGTCCATGGTCCATTCTGTGAAACAAGTGCTACATCAAGTCTCTTCAGTCACTTGGTCATATTGGGGAATTTGTCTAAGTACTTGGGCTCAATTACAAGCCCGAAATTCGATTCTTTGTTGCGCTCTTCATAGAGGCGACAACACTCAAACATTTGCTCCTGGAAATGCACCTCTTCATCCGGCATAAATTTGGCATTTGCAACAAGGAAATAGTACTTTTCCTTTCAGTCTCTTGTTGTATATGCAACAGAATACCAGCATCAACATTCCTAACATGGAACTAAATCAAATGACGCCAAATAGGGAGTAATTTAAATTAGTGTTCATTTGTTTTCACTTAATGGAGGTTTGAATCTTGTCAGAATTCAGACCATTAAGTGCATTTGTTTTTTATTAAGATTTTAACTCTTAATAGGTCTGAATAGGTATTAATCATTCAGATCAGGAACTAAGGCTGTATCTGTTTATTAAGATTTAGACATTTGAATGTATATCTGAATGATTAAAATGTTGTCTTCAGATCTGAAAATTGAATGGTTAAGACTATTTGTTTTTTCAATATCTAAATATGAAAAAATTATTTATTTGCATATATAATAAAAAATATAATTCAAATAGAAAATAATTATATATTAAAAATATTTGATTTAATACAATAAAATTATTAGTTGATTGAAAAAATATTTATATTTGGAGATGGTTTGTAATGACGGTGGTAATGATTGATGTTAGTGATTAGTAATGTTGGTAGTGATAGTTGTGATGGTAGAGATGTTTGGTATTGTAATGACATTTATGATGGTGTGATTCGTAGTGGTAGTGGTAGCGATGTGAAGTTTGTTGATGTTAGTAGTTGAAGGTGTTGATTGTGATAGCTTAAAAAAGAAATCCATGATAGTTGACGATGTGTTGGTGTTAGTTGGAGATGTTGTTAGCTATGATAGTGGAGATGATTATTAGTAAAGATACCTGTAGCGATGATGGTAGTTGAAGTGGTGGTAGAGGTGGTGACATCGGTGACAATGGTGGTGGTGGTGGTGGTGGTGGTGGCCGAAGAATGTGTGGATGCTAATGGTATGTTAGTGATAGTTAGCGGTTTCATTATCGTAATAGATGAGTTGGCTAGTATTTAGGATTGACCAATAGTGGTTGATGATGATAGTGTTGTTGGAATTGGCATTGGCGTTGAATGCGGTGATAGCGACAGATATAATTAAAATAATAGAGGTGGTAGATATGGTAGAGATTGAAAATAGTGGTTAGTAGCAATTATGATTGTGAATGATGGTTGTGCTGGTGGAGGTCGTTGGTGGTGATGGTAGTTGGTGGCTAGGTAGTGGTTGACAATGGTGGTGGTGGCAGAAGTGGTTAGTGGTAGTGACTGATGATTATGGATAAAGTGGTGGTAAATATTATCCAACAGAAGAATACTGTTTAATGATTAAGACTTTAGGCTCCATTTGTTTTTTTTGAAGATTCAGACGTCTGAATCTGAATGCACATCTGAATGATTAAGATGTTGTCTCTAGATCTGAAAACTGAATAATTAAGATTGTTTGTTTTTCAACATCTGAATGTATAAAAAAAAATTATTTGTATACATAATAAAATAAAAAATACAATTCAAATAAAAAATTAATTATATATTAAAAAAGTATGCAATTTAATACAACAAAATTATTAGTATTTCATTGAAAAAAAATATTTATGTTTGTTAGTGATAGTGGAGATGGCTTAAATGGTGGTTGCGATGACGATGATTAATGTTAGTGATTAATAATGTTGGTGGTGATAATTGTGATGGTTGGTATTGTAGTGATTGTTATGATGGTGGTGGTGGTTGTTGTGATGTAACGTTGCTTGATGTTAGTAGTTTAAGGTGTTAATTATGTTGGCTGAAACATGAAAGCATGATGATTGACGATGTATTGGTGCTAGTTGGAGATGCTATTTGTTGTGATGGTGGAAATGGTTGTTAGTAGAGATAAATTGGAGCCATGGTACTGGTTGAAGTGGTAGTAGAGGTGGCGTTATTAGTGACAATGGTGGTGGCGGCCAAAGAATGTGTAGAGGTTGTGATGTATTAGTAGTAGTTAGTGGTGGTGCTAATTGTAATAGATGAGTTGGTTGGTAGTAGGGATTGACCGGTAGTGGTTGCTGATTGTGGTGTTACTGACAGCAGTGATGGCGGTGAATATAATTAGAATAAAAGAGGTAGTAGGTACGATAGTGGTTGACAATTATGGTTGGTAGCGGTATTTTTTATGGATGGTGGTTGTGATGGTGGCGGTGGTTGATGGTGGTGGGTGGTGGTTGACAATGGTGATAGTGGCAGAGGTAGTTAGTGGTGGTGACTGTTGACTATGACTAGAGTGGTGAATATTATCCAACACCAGAATATCCCTTTAGACCTATTAAGACTTGGTTCTAGATCTGAATGATCAAGACCTATTCAGACCTATTAAGAGTTGAAACCTTAATAAAAAAAATGCACTTAATGGTCTGAAGTCTGAACCATTCAGATTCAGACCTCCATTAAGTGCAAACAAATGATGCCTTAGTTCCAGATCTGAATGATTAACACTTCAGGCCTATTAAGAGCCAAAATCTTAATAAAAAACAAATGCACTTAATGGTCCAAAGTCTGAATCATTCAAATTCAGACATCTATTAGGAGCAAACAAATAAGGCCTAAGTCTTAATCATTAAGAGGTATTTTCGTGTCGGATAATATTCACCACCACCACTCTATCCATAATCATCAGTCACCACCACTAACCACCTTTGCTACCACCAGCATTGTCAAGCACCACCTTGCCACCAACCACCACCACCAACCAACCACCTTCACCATCACAATCACCATACATAATCATAATTGCTACTAACCACTATTTTCAGCCACCACCATATCTACCACATCTATTAACGCTAATACCAACACCGCCACTATCATCAACCACTATCCGTCAATCCCAACTACTAATCAACTCATCTATACCAACTATCACCACTGATAACTACCAATAACACAACAACAATATCCACACATTCTTCGGCCACCACCACCATTATCACCAGCATCGCCACCTCTACCACCACTTCAACCACCATTATTGCTACAGTAGATCTATACTAATAATCATCTCCACCATCATAGCTAACAGCATCTTCAACTACCACCAACGCATCGTCAATCATTATGCATTTATTTTTAAGTTATCACAATCAACACCTCCAACTACTAACATCAACTAACTTTACATCACTACCACCACCATTATCAGTCGTCATTAGCATAACAATCATTACAATACTAAACATCTCTATCATCACAACTATCACCACCAACATTACTAATTACTAACATCAATCATTAGAGAAAAGACATCTTTTCCTCCTGAACTTGTCCTCCAAACTCACTTTAGCATTTACACTTAACTTTCATTTATTTACCACCCTTAACAACTTTCAAGTGAATTAAATTCACCCCTTAAGGCTGACGTGGTAAAAAAAATGAGTGTTTTTTTTTAAAAAGACCCACTTTATTATTATTATTATTATTATTATTATTATTATTATTATTATTATTATTATATATACATATATATTTATATATTCTTATAATAAAAAAAGTTTATTATGTTATATCAAATAATTTTGCTTCCATTGTTTTACCCATCAAAATGCCAACCGCATTGTCTTCTTCAAGTTCCTTCTGCTAGCTAATTCCATTATCTATTCCCTTTCATTCTACCTTCACCTTTTGATCTGTAACTTTTTTACTTATTTATGCACATAAAAAAAAATCAAGAAAGGGCATCATGTTCTTCCATTTTCATCTTCTTCATTAGTTCTCCCCTTCCCCACCCTCACCCTCAACACTCCATTTCTTTATCTTCTTCATACCTCCACCTCGTTTCTTCGTAATTCTCTTCCTATCAAGTCCTAATGGATTCAAAATTTTATTTTTCGTTAATAAAAAAGGGTTCAAGATTGATTAACAAGTTTGATTCTTGGCCAAGAATTTCATGTCATGCGAATTCATCTATGTCATTTCTGATTTCGAACTGTTTATGCCATTTCTGTAGACATTTTTGAGTGAAAAATTAAAATTTTTGGAGTTTTGGGATTTTGGGTTTTGGTTAATGTGAAAGAATTTAGATTTGATATTTTGTGTATTGATGTATTTTTGTGATTATGTACTTGTATTTAGTTCATTGTTGAATTTGCTCAAGTTAATTTTACATTTGATTAAGAAAAGAAATTTCATTAAAAAGCTTGCAATAATAGTGAAAAAAGAAAAGAAAAAGAGTTACTTTTATGTGAAGAAGAAGAAAGAGGAGGAAGGGGGATGCCTACTGAAGAAGAAGAAGGAATTGGGGATGGGG
>NC_061119.1:174856743-174886757 GCF_002878395.1 Capsicum annuum
GGGGGTTGTTAGAAGAAGAACAAAGGGGGTGGGTTTATTTTATTTATATAAAATATATATATAATATACTCTTTTAAAATTTAAAATATATATATAAAGTATATTATATATGTATATATTTTTTAAAATATATAAAAAGTAAGTGTGTGGATTTTTTTTTTAAATTATAATTTATTACGTGGTAATGACATGACACTGATGTGGCACTGATTTGACAATGACGTGGTGCAAATGTAGTGCACTCTCCGTTGTGAGAGTGAGATTTTGACTTAGGGGTGAATTTTATTCACTTTAAAGATGTTAAGGGGGGGTAAATAAACGGAAGTTAAATTTAAGTGCTAAAATGAGTTTGGAGGATAAGTTCGGGGGGTGGGGGGAGGGGGGAGGGAAATGTCTCTTCTCCAATCATTACCACCACCACCACCATTACAAACCATCTACATTATTACTAGGGGTGGGCATATTTTGGTTTAAACCAAAAAAATCAAAAAACTAAACCGAAATTTAATTTTGGTTTTTCAATTTTTTGGATCGAATTTGATTTGTAATTTTAAAATTTCTGTTTTTCGGTTCGGTTTTCGCTTTTAAAAAAAAATTTGGTTCAACCGAAAAATCAAAATTTTATAAATAAATAAATATAATATATATAATATTATATTATATATATGTAATGTTTAGTAATTCACATTTACAATTAACATTTAACAGCAAATTCGTATACGCCGCAGCTATTTATGGATTGTTTTAGTGAGTCAAATATTTTATGGACTATTTTGGTGACTTTGGACTGTTTTATGAACTATTTATGCAAGGTTATGTTATATGTAATGATTAATGACGTCATGTATTATGTTAAGTTTATGATTATTTCATTTCATTTCATCCATGTTGAGTTATTTATAGTTATTTATATTAGGGAATGAAAAACAGGTTTGAAAAATATATTTTTTCTAAAATCCATCAATTTTAAATGCTCAATTATGAAACAGAGAGACTAACCACTTTAATATTTCAAATCGAAATAAAAATCCGAAATAACCGAACCGAATTTGTAAAAATCAAACCGAACCGAATTTATTTTGATTGGGTTACGGATATCATTTTTATCAATTCAAAAACCGATAAACCGAATCGATATTAAAAAATCAGACCGAACGTCCACCCCTAATTATTACTAACAAATATCAATATTTTTTCACTCAAATAATAATTTTATTGTATTAAATCAAATATTTTTCTAATATATAATTATTTTTTAATTATATTATATTTTTTATTATATATGCAAATAAATAAATTTTGCATATTCAAATATTGAAAAACAAATAGTCTTAATCATTCAGATTTTTTGAAGATAATATCTTAATCATTCAGATATACATTTAGATTCATACATCTAAATCTTAATAAAAATAAATGTAGCCTTAATATCTTTTCCTTTTCACCGAAATGATCCGTCACAGATGACAAAAATATACATTCAAAGGCGAGGGAGTGTAGGACTAACAAAAGAACATGAATTACATACCCCGATCCTCTAATAGGTGGCTTTTTTAATTTCAGACCATTCTTCAAAACAGTCACTTCAACGGTTCAACCTCCTCACGTCGCTAATATCCATATTTCTAAACAAAAAAGTGAACTTACTTTTGATAAGAGGCTAGTTTAACATTTGAAACTTTGAAAGGTGTACAACCATACACTTGCCTTTACGTCATGGTTTATTTCAATTTCCCTTTGACAGGAAAATATTTTACTTATTTTTTATATGTATATATAATAGAATGTTGAACCCTTTGATTATTAGTTTGTATATTTACTTTTTCATATTTTGAATCCTTAATGAAATTTTTGACTCCACCGCTGATCCAAATCCCTCTAAAAGCAAAACATGTCCTATTCGACATATGCATCAATTGATGCACTTTAATAAACACACCTTCTGAAGATTCTTCAGAGTCAAATAAGCGAGATATCCAAATCGAGGAAAAACTCTAAAAAATAAAAATACATGTTATTCAATTGAAGAAAAATTCAAAAATAATAATAAATTTAATTCAACTATCCACAAATATCATAACTAAGTTGTGTAAGGCATATCATCGAACGCCTTGATTGCATCAAAGCTCTTATTGGATGCATAGTCACACCTTTTTCTCTCTACAAGTCTGCAAAATAGCAATTTAACCAAATCAGGGACGGCTCAAGCCCATTAATGACCTAAAATTAAAAATAAATCGGAAGCCTTAAGATTTGGAGAAAGAATTAATATTTTTTTAATTTAAAGTCTATTCCTTAAGATGTAAAGTTGTTAATGTATTTCTTACAAAAGTATTTTGAGAACTCCTTCCGTTTTAATTTGTATATCTATTTGATTTGACATGGTGTTTGAAGTTTAAGAAAGTACATAAAATCTTCGAATCTTGTATCTTAAACTAAAGATATATAGAATATACCAAAATATTTTTTAATATTATGATTTTAAACATGTCTTGTGGAAAAAATTAAAACTTAAATGTTGACAAAAACAATTTTTTTTTAAATGAACTAAAAAAGGAAAAAAATAGTACAAAATATTTCTTTTTGAAAAATTACATAATAAATTTATTATTACTAAAAAAAAAATGAGACCCTCAAATTAGGCGCCTTAGGTAATTGCCGTATTTTCTAAGGCACAGAGCCGCCCCAGTAACCAACTTAAGCAAGAGGAAATAAGATAAAAGATGATTTACTCAAACTATTAAGGATTTGAGAAAGACGGGCATCTTACACGTCTATTCAGTTATCGTAACAGAACACGTAGCTTATTCCTTGTAAAATAACACTTATCAACTTTATAGATTTGAATTAGAAAACTCCAAATAAGAGGATGAATCTATTCTACCAAAAAATTTCCAGCGGTATCATTAGAAATAGTGAGCCTACAGAAATTAATGAAAATTGAAACTGAACAGTCAAAATAATTGTTTGAACGAGGTTGGAGAAATTTTTAGCAACAGAGAGAATCAGATCACCTTTTTTCCACAATGACATCAGATTACTTAAAAAGGATAAGATTAACCTAAATTGTGAAGATAACATGAACTGATGCAACCTTTCGTTTGATGTGAAGACACATTGCTGATGGAAAAAATTGAAGACACCTATGAACAAATAGCCAAAAGTCCATTGTACCCTTATTAAAATTTATTGACAATTAAGATACATGTTAAAATCATCTCTTATATATAATAGAGATTATATTTTATTACATCTATAAATTAAAAAGAAAAGAAAAATAATCCTAAACTACCCAACATCCCTATCCCACGTCTTTTTCCCACATGCCCCATTTCCCATATTCTCTCAACTCGCACATCCCACACCCCTGTATTAAAACACATACTAAGGGTTTGTTTGGTCTGAGGTATAGGTCATCCCTTGGATAAATAATTTTGAGATAAAATAAAAAATCATTTTATCTTATGTTTGATTGGAAGGATTAATCAATGCTGGGATAAGTTATCCCACCATTTACACCATAGTGATGAGATAGTTTATCTCATACACATGGTGGGATAAGTTATCGTAATCCCGGGATAACTAATCCCGATATTAGTTATTTCGGGATAACAATTTTCCAACCAAACGACCCCTAACAAAATTAAAAGAAGGAGAGAGAACAAGACTTTGGGTGCATTTGTTTTTTTTAAGATTAAGTCGTTTGAATCTGAATGAATATTTGAATGATTAAGATACTGTTTCTAGATCTGAATACTGAATGATTAAAACTATTTATTTTTTAACATCTGAATGTACGTAATATATTTATTCGTAATAAATATGCAACTCAAATTTTAAAAGTAATAGAATATTATATTATATATAAAAAATATTAGATAAAGTATTAACTTAAACATCAAAATTATTATTTGAGTGATAATTAAAATATTTCAAGATAAATATATTATGTTAAATATAATTATTGAACTATTTAAATTATTAAAAATAGATATATCAATTAAAATTATTGTGATAAGATATAAATATAAAAAATTAAATTTAACATAAAGTAATCTATCAATTAAACTGACCCAACAAATTAAAATAATTAGTCAAATATAATTTTGACTTAGATGCATAAATATTAAAGTATTTGAATAACTAATTAATAATCATCTAATTTTAACATTCCACTAATGAAAAAAATTTATATAACTAAATTACTGAACTCTCAAATGCTTCAACTTCAATACATTGGCTTGAGTACAAGTTCCTCACGCATATTGTGCATTATTTGAGAATCTTCAACTATCCGGTTAGGTTCGTTTGTTTCCTCAAATATTTCTTCTTGTTGTCCTTCTTCATCAAATACTACTTGAGATGTATCAAATTGATTAAATAATTCATCATTGATGTGTTCCTTTCTAATAAAATTATTAACTACAAAGCATGCAATAACAATATCTCTTTGGATATTGATTAGATATGGAACCATCTTGTCCAATATAGAAAATCTTGCTTTAAGTACTCCATAATATTTATCTGACGTTAAAATTAAAACGTTAATTTATCATATTAAAAGACGAAATAATTATTTTAATCATTTAAACTTTATTACTTACTAATCACTGTAGATTGTTGCTTGCTAATATTGACTATTTTTTGGGGCATGTTTTATGATTTTGTAATCGCCTTATTGTAATTGTGGTACTACTATCGTGTTAAACGAATGATTATTTTTCTTTGTGACGGGTTTTAAAAGTCTTGACTATGCCTAATTGATAATTTACAGTTGATTGATTTATATACTATCTTTAATTGAGAGACGTGGCTGATTACTTTAAATATGGTTTATGGTAAGTAATTACTTTTGATTGAGTCGTGTCAATTTTTTTCTAAAAATTAAGTACTATTAATTATTGTTTTCCTTGATTATGTGATCACTATATGGTAGTTCTTCTTTTCTTTGGTAAGTAAATAATTTGTATGACTGATTTGCTTAACCGATCTTTCCTTTATTGGATTTGACTAAATTTTGTGTGATTTTATATTTCCCTTAATTAGCATATAATCTGAAAAGGAAATTTGGTTGACAGACATCCCCTCACACGTTAATTATGGTAAATTTTGATACCTCTTCTTGATTTCATTTAACAAGTAGGAAGGATCTCTTTTTACTTGTTCTATTCATGGAAATTTCAAATGTTATAATTTGACATACCCTTGTTTATTTATTTATGGAAACTATAGTATGATTGGTGGAACGGATTGATTTACCCCATCCATTTAAGGGAACAATCCCCTTAATTGATTCATTATATGTTATTCTTCCTTCATTAAATATTATTCTTCCTTCATTATTTGGGATCATGGACGGCCCTCCTCACTATATAAACTCACCATTCTCTTTTTCTAAGTGGACAGACTTTTCCTTCGCTATTACTCCCTCTATTTTCTGTTAAAAGTACTTTGAAGTTCTTTGGCACTTTGGATTTCGAAAAACATTCGGTCTTCTCCTTGCTGCAATTGCTTTGGGTTCTATTATTATTGTTTAGTGCCTAATCAGTTAGTCTCTATCGACACATTCTTTTCTTATTCTGTAGCATTTGTGATAGCAAAGCATTGAAAGCATGTCTATAGGAACTAATTTAAAATAATTATGTTGTGCTTACTTGTTATGCCTGTGTTTCTTTGTTCCTCTATATAAGACAATCTGTTGGTATATTCAAGTATTCCTTCTATGCTTGTACCACTCTTTTGCACGTATGTGACAGGTATTAAGTGGTATTGGAAAAGTCTCCGGGGACTTGGGAGTGGTTTCTAATTTCTTTCTTAGTTTAGTTTCATAGCTTCATTTTATTTATTCCTTGGTGTGTATTGTAATACAAACCTCACTGATGTAATGGTAATTATTGGGATGGGGATTTGTGCTCTATGAATCGCGTAGGCAAACACAACCTTAGTTTGTCCATTCTTAATTATCCTACGCATCAAAACTTGTCCCATTTCCCCTCACACGAAGATTCTCGTCCTTACACTGTGAATAAAGCAAGTGATGAGCCGTTTTCATCACTTACAACTTTATTTTCTGCTAATCTTATTCTTTCTCTGAACAGCAAAAGGTTTCACTTCCTGAGGTTACTCAATAGCCTAAAGAAAGGATTTTTATTCTATTTTTTGTGTGAGTAAGTTAGCATGTACCTCTAGTGTACAAATGATTTTGCTTTTTTCATTGTCGTAAAGAAGATTAAAAAAAGAAAAGAATAGCTGACTAGAGTGAACTATAACCAGTTCTAGCTGTTTTCTTGAACAGTAGCACATTTGGTGTAAGTTGAAGACATTATGGGTATTGTTGTTTGTATTTTCTTATTCTGTGTTTACTTTGTTTGACTGTGGTTTCTTGTGAAAGTTTTGTCATAATTGAACACAGCTCAGGGTTTTACTTTTCATAGCTATTTTCTACTTTCTTTTTGATATTTTTGTTGGATTTTTGCTTTGTTTCTTGCATGAAAATGTAAGTTCTTTTTCCCCATTTTATTTTTTTAGGCCAAGGAGGGTGAGTGATGTGGTGGGTAGAGGGGCCAGTAGGGTTTTTTTTTTTTTTAATTCTTTCCAAATTAATGTGAAGATAATGTTTGATAGGATCTTATTGGGAAGACAAAGTGTGTGAATCACATTCAGCAGAGTGGGAGAAAAGGTGAAGAAATTTAAGAGAGGATTTTGAAGGATGAATGTTAGCTCAGCTAGAACTCCCACATCCAAAAGATGAGGGTGGCAGAAATGAGGATGTTGCGCTGGACGTGTGGGCTGACTAGAGGGGATAGAGTTCGGAATGAGAACATCCGGGAGAAGGTTGGTGTGACACCAGTGGAGTGCAAGATGCGGGAAGCCCGATTGAGATGGTTCGGACACGTGAAGAGGAGGGGCATGGATGCCCCGGTCCGTAGGTGTGAGAGGCTAGCGTTGGATGGTTTTAAGCGGGGTAGGGGTAGGCCGAAGAAGTACTAGGGTGAGGTGATTAGGCGAGATATGGAGCAGTTACAGCTCACCGAGGACATGACCCTAGATAGGAAGGTCTGGAGGACGCGAATCAGGGCAGAGGACTAGGGCCAGCCTGAGTCGCTAGTGTAGGGAACTACGTGGTGGGGGTTTATTCCTGTTAGGAGTCCGTGTCCCATGTTTTATTATGAATCTGTGTGTTTTCCTTTGTTTTAGATTACTTATGGGTGCCGTATTTATGTTATGTAATCTTGTAACCTTGTGCTGTGCTTTACTATGTGTTTGTGTGGTACCGCGTGTCTTGAGCCGGGGGTCTATCGGAAACAGCCTTTCTACTTCTTCAGAAGTAGAGGTATGGACTGCGTACATCCTACCCCCCCCAGACCCCACCGGGTGGGAATACACTGGGTTTGTTGTTGTTGTTTGTAAACTTTATTACTTACTAGATGGAGGAAATGGAAAGCCATTATCTAGATAAGATACAACTTTTGTTAGAACTCGTACATCATGTGCTACCCCTTCCCATCCAGCATAAACGTAAGTGCAGATCATATTAAAGTCACATTTTGCCAGAACGTTCTGATAGCATTTACCTTTTCCTCTTCCTCTATAAATAATTTATTGATTAGCAGGATCAACAACGTGTACTAATATCCTGTCTAGTGCACCTATTGGTCCCTGTCAATTTATATATTTGTGTCAACATAATGAAAACATTTTCTTCTAAAATTCTATAATAATAATAATTTAAAAATAGTACCTTAAAAATTCTTCACAACCTCTTATTATGAGAACCAGGAATATTCATATTCGAATCAAACGTTGTAGGTTCAATCATCTCATTTGTAAATTTCATCATTGCTTGAAGAACCTTATAAAAATACTTGTATACCATATGCGAAGAATGCTAAAATCTTCTCTTAATAACGACGTAGCGCTCATTATGACCTATAATAGTTAAAAACATTGCTATTTTTTCTTCGACAGATATATGTTTGCTATTGGTGCGCCATCCATTTTGTTTAAAATATTCACATAGCCGAACATATGCATCACGTGACATGCGCATCAATTCTATACATTGTAAATTAGAACTAGACAAGTATTCTAACATATATTTTTGACAAGACTAAGATGAGTTTTTATCTTGTGGAGAGTAAAACTTCTTTAAAACTTAGAGCTTATAGAACTTTTAGAAACTTTTAACACTTGGGAACTCTGGAGCTCTTTTAGACTCGACAGTTTCTTCTAACCGACATAAACTATGTGAGCTACATGAAGTCCAATGTCTTGCCCACGTTGGGGAGAACTGTTCTACCCTTGCCATCGAAATAAAACCTTAACTTAAGTGATCACTTATCTTAACCCACTTGGGGTAAATTAGAAACCTAAGGGGGTACGTAGTTTTGGGGTATGAGACCTTGGAATCATACCCAACTCGGTGCTAAATACTACTCCCATACTTAAGCTCAGAACTTTTAAAAAATCCACCTTAAAATAATTCAAGGGTCTATAATAAAGACCAAATATATATTCCTCTTTACTTTAAATCATAATCAAATGTGGATTCCTATCTTAGCTTAGACCCAAGGGGTCAAATCTTTAACTAAAATCTAAAAATAGCTTAGTTATGGAGTACTCGTGACCCAAACAGTCTTGAAAAATAATCTTAAAATGGGGGTCTATTGACCCAAACAGTAAATCTCAAATCAATATCTCAAAATTCATGCTTAAGAATGCAATTACTCATAAGGTATCTTGAAATTTGTAAGTCTTATCAATAAGCATAGAAACATATGCAAAATCATGCTATTTGACTTTCAATTCATGGGAAGTATCAAAACCTTGCAACTAATGATAATGGGCGAAAAACCCTAACTCAATTTCATGTAAAATCTCATAAATTGCAGAGAACTTATAAATTAAAATAAGCCTTTGGGCATAAGGGTGAAAGGATTACCCTTGTTTAAACCCCACATACCTTAGATTGTGAAATTAGATGAACAAGCTTGCTTGAGACTCTTTTTGGAACTCTTGAGGGAAGGTTCTAGAAGCCTTTAACTTGGGAACTTTGAATCTTAACTCAATTTGTAGAAATTATGGTGAGTTCTTGCATTTCTTAGAGAAGGAATTAGGGTTTGTTCTTGAGGAAGAAACCCTAGCTTTGAGAGTCATCTGGCTCATTTGGGTATCTTAAGATGTAAAAATGATGAAAAAAGACCAAAAAGCCTCTTTTAAAATGACTTATAATCACTGAACAAAATATGCGACGATGGGTGCGACAGTCAATTGGTCCTGACCGTCGCACCTGGGCTAAATTTAGACTTTCTGCCTTGCCTGCGTCGGCTGGGTCGACGGTTCATCGCTGGATCAATGGTCCATCAGCCTTACAAGCGTGCCTAACCAGAATGGGATCTCACTGCCTCCTCTGCAACGATTTGGGCGACGGTCCATCGCTAGCTCGACGGTCCATCGGACCTCTCCGTTGCACCTGGGGAGTTCAGACTGCTTTCTGTAATTCGGCCATATCTTTCTCTTCCGATGTCAAATTTTGACGAAATGGTATCGTTGGAAAGATAATTCAATTTTCTACACGATAAAAAGTCATTTTTAGGAAAACTCTATATGATTTAAATGCTAATCACTTTGGAAGTCATTCCTAAATTTTTTAGAGATGGAATAAGGCTTCACTTGACATGTTCTAAAAGCTCAGACTATGAGAAAATTTTATGGGGTCTTACACATACATTCCTCAACTTCAAGTGCACTCTTTTTTATTAATTAATAATTTTAATGCGGTACTTATTTTCTCATCAATTTTCAATTAGGATGATGTTTTTTTTTTCTTTTCTTTCCTATTTTTTTTCAATTGACATTGAGATGAAAAATCTTTAAAAGTTTCATCATTTTTTTCATCAACTAGATCTTGTAAATCGTCAAGATCTATATTAGTAGATACAGAAGGGGCACCAGGCTGCGGAGTTGTACAACTTGAACTCCAACCAAGAATGCCTGATGCAGTAGAATCCTCAAAGAGTGTTGTACAAAGTTCTGGAAAGGGTAGTGATAATCTCTTCAATACCTTTGCTTTTGGATGAGCCTATATTTAAATATAAGAAGTCATACTTTTTATATACACCTTAAACTATTTTCTTTATAGTAAAATAAAAGGAGAAAAAATACTATATAACGAACTAACCTTTATATATTCTTCCCACTCACTATTAGAAATTTGAATGGTATTGATTGTTGGATCATAAATATTATCCGTCTTTTTAGTTAGTGGCTACCAAGCTTGATATTTATATTTTTATATAATCGTATTGGTTCTTCATCTTCTTTTGTGTAGCTACAAAGTTATATGCAATCACCAAGACATCTTTAATTCTATCCCATGATTCAACTTTCAAACTACTTCCACATCTTCCGTTCAATGATACTTCTTGAATACAAGATTCTAAAAATGTTTTTAGAACATCCATTCTTCAAATCAATCTGTCACTAGTTTGTTCCATAATCAAAATATAAAATTCTAGTTTCATTATCAAATATAAATACAGGGATGCATATAAATACTTACTTTATTAAAAAGGAAGAAAAAAAGAAACTAATTAAACCAACTTAGCGTGATTATATGAAAAAAATTATACTATTCATAATCCAAAATTCTGATTCTACCAAATGTTTAATAATCATCAAAAGAGTAGTACAAAACATGCTACTAAATTATATCTATATGTGCATAACAGAGTATATAATAATTAATCCAAAGATAAAATACACTTAATTAAAATCAGTTCATATACCCATTATTTTATAATTTAGTGAGAAAAATGATAAATGGGAGGGTCAAAATTGAATGTCAACAGTTACTATATGTCTTTTTGGTGTAGTGTTTGTGCACCATTTTGACAATCTTTTCCTTTTGAAAAGAGATTATAGCAAGACCTTTAAATTGAAGCAACAAAGCTTAAGAAATAGTAACCACACTATTGGTAATTAGCATGACTTCATGTTTTAAAATTATATTTTTTTAAGTAATTGTTTGTTTGGTCAAACTAATTTTAAATTAACTTATTTTGCATGTGTATCAATCGTTAATTAAGATTAAATAGATACAAAAGATAAATTATTGTGTGTATGTTATATTATTATTTTTAAAAATATCACGTGAAACTTTGAATATAAAATAATTTAGTTAAGTAAAGTTTAATGTGATAAACCACCATCACATTAATAATTAAGGAGCAAAATTAGATGTAGTCAAAAATATATTCCTTATTTAAATTTATACTATTGTATAGATGGTCTGAATTAATGATGATCAGAGTTTAGGCACTCTAAATAAAATTTAGTCATTGTAGTTTTTTGGGACGGACTAAAAAGAAAATGACGACACATAAAATGAGACGGAGAAAGTACTACTCTATATCATCTTTCAACACCAAGTCATTGTAGAATGCATCACATCTCAAAATTTCAGAAACTCTAAGCAAAACTAGAAAATGACTTAAATCACCTAAGCTTGAGTAGGTGAACATGACTCTTTAACAAAATACAAAAGTAAATTTCAAGCTAGGGAAAAGTCAAAATATTCTAGAGTTATCAACTAAGCACGTTCACCAAAATCAAATTATAACCTCGAACAATTGATAGTGAAAAAAAGATAATACCTCCTAGCTTTTTAGCTCTGCCAATCATGACTCTAAAGGTTAGTTTGGTTGGAAAACAAGTTATGCTGGAATTAGTTATACTGAGATTAATTATATGGGGATTAGTTATTCTGATATTATTTTTTAGTGGTTGTTTGGTTTGTGGTACTAAAAATAATATGCATTACATTCTTTTTAAGAATAGATAGTTTGTTTACAAAACTACTCTTTACCTTATTTAGCTTAATAATTTTTCTTCATATTAAACCATACAAAAGAAATTAAAAAGGTTACTAATTTTTTTTTTAACTTTATTAGTTTCTTTTTCCTAAAAATACATCTTAAGAAAATTACGTTGATATTTCTTAAACGTGTACGAAGCTTTAATATTTTCTGTATTACTTATTTTGTCTTAAATTCTATAAAATGTTGATAATCCCATTTTTTGTTAAAAATATTCATCATAGAAAAATGTGAAAAAGAATTACTCTCATTTTTCATTATTTAGTATCATTAATATTTAGAGGGTAAAATTGTATTTTTAAAAAAAATTAAATATTCAAATATTTTTAGCTAAATATAAAAAATAATTTTTAATTTATTAATCAAACATGTATTCAGTTAGAAAGGAAATATCAAGATACTTTAATTACTTGTTCATGATAAATTTGTTAGGAAAAATAAAAATTTGAAATAAGATTAATATGTATATTTTCAAAATAGAAAGACAATAAACTTTTGGATCAATTTTGAATTTAATTGTATAAATAATTTTTATGATATCACTATCATTTTTTCATGATTCATCACTGTTGTAGCATTTAATAAGCTCATATAATTGTTCAAATTTACCAAAGGAGATAAAAATCTGTAGAGTAATTAAACTTAAATCCATTAATAATATAAAGGAAGGTCATAGAGGAGGTGATGTGATACCTCTCTATGGCCTCCATTCTTATTTATCTTTTTTTTTTTTTTTGTATTAATCAATTTGTTTAATGATTAAAAAAGTCTATTATATTTATTACATCTAATTGTATTTCACGGGTTACAAAAAAACCTCCATCTATTTGTATCCGCTACTTAATAGCATATCTTCTCAACTCCTCTCTATCTATTCTTATGACTTAACAAATCTATAAATAACAATCATCTATAGTGTTGGTGAATGCTCATTTGCATTTCTTTTTTTTTTTTTTTTTTTAATTAACAGAAGACAGAGATGAGGAAGAGACTTGTGTGAAATTTGCCTTTGTCAGCGTGAGTACACTATACTCCAATACTATTACTTATAATTTCATGAATATAGAGTCGATCCATTACCAATTAATAACGTATGTATCCTTTTTTTTTTTGGTTAAATAATGTATGTATCTTTGTTCAGTCGGTTCTGCTACCAGATGGCCAAAAATATAGATATAATGCTCGATGCTAATGTTAAGTTGTATGGCCTTGTGTATGTACTATACTAATTACGCTTCATCTATTGCTTATATATGCAACTTAATTCTTCTTATAATTATATATTTAAGGCAAGATCTTTGTTCAATTATATTCATCAAAAGGGAGATGGTCAAATTAGTATTGTACAAGTTTATTGTCAAGATGAAGAAGAAAGTTTAATGCATCGAGAGAGATCGTTAAATTAGTTTTAAAATGTAGAAAATTTTAAATGATTTGTAAATAATATAAATACACTTATTATTGTTTATTTTAACATTGTCAATTAGTTATTTCTTCAATTACAATATATAAATGTACTCATCAAGAACAAGACTTTATTACAAATTTTACACTTTTTGCATGCAAATTATTTTATTGCTAACATAAAGCTTATTTATATTATATTATATAAGCATTTACCTTTAAAATATGCCATATAAAATAATAAAGGAGAAATATAGAAAAAGTGATGTAACATCTCTATATGATCTTCATTCTTATTTATCGTTTTTTGTGTGATTTTTGAATTCTTTTTGAAAATTTTACACATAATCTAATAACTCATAGCTTAAGAAAGCCCACACAAAATAAATATTAATCTAAGTCCCAAAGTTATTACCGAATTAATCTCAATTTATTATTATACCCACATTCATGTCCCTTTCATCCACAACATGACTGGATGTCTTAACATATTCTTCTCAATTGCTCATTTAGACATGCATGTATGAGTTTCAAAAATTAACTAAATAACTCTTATTCTCACTTATTGCAGAATTTGAAGTGGTTAGTATATGCATTATTAAACCTTGAATTGATGAACATCATTATATATTCGGATATTCCAACAAATCAAAAGGGGTTCGATTTTTGTGTGCTGGAGTGGTGACTGTTAGTCAAAGATTGTTGAAATTTTGATACCTATTTTCTTTTATGAATAACATATTGAGTTGCATCGGCTATTTATGAGCTGGAAAAAACTTCAACAATAAGTTAATTTGATCACGATAAGTTTTTGCAATGCATATTATGTCGTTTATTAGCTTTCTTTCTTGACATGACTAAACAATCCTTTTTGCAGTGTAAGTTATATATATATATATATATAACTGAGTGTATAATATAATTAGTTAAAATATAAAATAGTTGAAAACTAAAAGAATTAAAAGAAAATCAATGCCGAAAATCTGATTAAATCGTACGAAGTGTGGATGAATCCACTAGTTACGGATAAAGTTGACAAAAAAATTTGATGTGAAGAATACCAGAATTTTACGTTCTCTCTTATATATAGTAGTAAAGTAATAATTCATATATATATATATATATATATATATATATATATATATATAACTGTACTTTTTATGGTTTTATCCCAAGGATAAATTAGGTTGGGGTTGTTATACCACCAAATGTATGGAATAACTTATCCTGGTACTATTTGTTAGTAGGAGTTTTGGGCTGTAGGTGACAAAAGAGTTTTAAAATGAGGTGTAGGTGACTCAAGTCTTAATTATTTAGTGGTGATGACAATTACTTTATTATGTATTAAGAAAGCCGAGAAAGTTTGAAAATAACCCACAAATTTTTAAATTTACACTTTGATCCAAATGTTAGTTAATATAACAGGAAACGGAGGGAAAAAAGTGCATGTCTCTCTCTTCTCATCCGTTGTTGTTTTCTCTCTTTACGATTATTGTTGTTCATTGTTGCTGCTGCTTTATTCATCATCTTCTGCTTTATTATCATCGTCTTCTACTTCATTATCATCTTCATCTTCTTTTTGTCAACCATTGTTGTTGTTGTTACCTCTATTGCTGCTATCTGACCAATTTCTTAGGTCAAATTTTATTTCCTACATCACTTTCCACTTTGGCATTACTTCATAGCTGACTTTGGTAAGTAAAATTATGATTTTTATTCGAATTTGTCATCTGGGTACATAGTTATTGCTGCTTTTTCCAACAATGGATAGAACCTAATAATGAATCCAACATAAGTGCCCACAATTTAAATATATTACCTATCTGGTGCATCAGATGAGTAATCTGTTGCAACGGAAGACTCATATGTTGGATTTATGTTTATTCTTCTATAGTGCCCGTAACATGAATTAAAAAGATGGGAAATCTGTTGCAACAGACTAGTTATCTGTTGCATTAGACTGATTATCTGTTGCATCAAGCTAGTCATCTGTTGCATCAGACTGATTATCTATTGCATCAGACTGCTTATCTGTTGCAACAGATGATTAATCTATTTGAAAAAGAACAAATCAGCCCCTACCATAAATCCAACAGATAACCAATATATTTCAACTCTTGCTATTGCTGCTGGATTCAAAATTATTTCTTAAGTCCAATCATCGACATGTTTATTGAGAAGATAATAAACAGAATGAAACTTAAATACTCCCTCCGTCTCAAATTATCCGTCCCAAATTTTCTAATTTGATTTCACATTTTACTTGTCTTTTTTCATTAATCAAGAAGAGATAAATTTTTTTTCATGTTTTACCCTTTGCATTAATTACTTTTTCTCAAATTAAAATATAAACATTATTTAATAGTAGTATTATGGTAAACTAGACATGTTATTTATTATTTTTCTGAATCAATGTGTCATCTCAATTTGGGATGAATAATTTGAGACGGAGGGAGTATGAATTAAAATTTCAAAGCCGTGCAACAGACTAGTTATCTGTTGAAATAAATTAGTTATCTGTTGCATCAGACTGATTATCTGTTGCATCAGACTGCTTATCTGTTGGAACATATGAGTAATCTGTTTGGAACAACACAAATCAGCCCCTGTCACAAACCCAACAGATAACCAATATGTTTCAAATTTTGCTATTTCTACTAAATTTAAAATATTCCTTACGTCCAATCATCGACATGTTTGTTGAGAAGATAATAGACAGAATGAAAATTAAATATGAATTCAAATGTCAAAGTTGATCAAACATAATTTTTTTACTAAACAAAAATAAAAAAAATACATATACATAGACAAAAAGATAAAAAATAATCTAACTATTATTATTATTATTATTATTATTATTATTATTATTATTATTATTATTATTATTATTATTATTATTATTGTCAGTCGACCAATCTTCAACCGATAGCAGCAAGACCCTCCTCATCCTGCGGATCTCACGGAGCATCCTTGCTCTAACTGCTCCCAGTTTCTATTGTAGATCACGAACCTGCATCCGAAGTTCATTCACGGTGTCTCGCAGAAAAGCAACATCCCACACTGGATCAGTCATATCTAGAACACATATGAATTGAAAAAAATCGTAAAAACAAAAGTAAAGAAAAGAATATCTGAATGTAATACAACGTATACTACAAATTGGCAAGAAAAAAACTTACCTAAGACAGGGAAGAGAAAGTGGTGGAAGGTGTAATATGAAAGACAGGATTCAATAAATAAATAGAGTGTAGTTGAATGAATGATTGAGTAAGGAGGAACCTATTTATAGAGGATTGAATTTGAAAGAGTGGCAAAAAGGTGCGATTATTCACCTCCATTTATTAATTACATTTTTTAGTACTGACTTAATTAAATTAAAAAATATTATGATAAGTCATGACTTTTCAGATTATTATTATTAATTAGTTCTTTCCAAGAATCATTTTTATTGAGTTGTGACAACAAATTCTATATCTGTTGCATCAGATAGCTCATCTTTGACAACAGATATATTATCTATTGCAACAAATAGAAAATTTATTGCATCAGATAATCTATCTGTTGCAACATATAATCTAACTGTTCACCTCTATTTATTAATTACATTTTTGATTATTGTGAAAAGTTATGACTTAATTAAATTAAGAAATATTGTGATAAGTCATGACTTTTTAGATTATTATTATTTGTTAGTTCTTTCTAAGAACTGTTTTTATTGAGTTGTGACAACAGATTCTATATCTATTGCATCAGATAACTCATCTGTGACAACAGATATATCATCTGTTGCAATAAATAAATAGAAAACCTATTACCTCAGATAATCTATCTGTTGCAACATATAATCTAAATGTTCACCTTCATTTATTAATTACATTTTTGATTACTGTAAAAAGTTATGACTTAATTAAATTAAAAAAATATTGTGATAAGTCATGACTTTTTAAATTATTATTATTAATTAGTTCTTTCCAAGAACCATTTTTATTGGGTTGTGACAACAGGTTCTATATCAGTTGCATCAGATAACTCATTTGTGACAACAGATATATCATCTGTTGCAACAAATAAAAAACTTGTTGCATTAGATAATCTATTTGTTGCAATATATAATCTAACTGTTCACCTTTATTTATTAATTATATTTTTGATTACTGTGAAAAGTTATGACCTAATTAAATTAAGAAATATTGTGATAAGTCATGACTTTTTAGATTATTATTATTAATTAGTTATTTTCAAAAACCATTTTTATTAAGTTATGACAACAGATTCTATATCTGTTGCAATAGATAACTCATCTGTGACAATAAATATATCATCTGTTGTAACAAATAGAAAAACTGTTGTATCAGATAATCTATCTGTTGCAACATATAATCTATTTTTTTTTTTTTAAATTATCATCATATCATTAATCCAAATTTGCTGACTTTTTATTATATAAAATAAAAAAATACCTTTTCAATAACCATTTTTTTAATAAAATAATAACCATATTTATTGAGTTCTGGCAACAGATTGTATATCTATTTCATCCGATAAACCATCAGTTGCAACAGATATACCATCTGTTGCAACAAATCGACGATCTATTTTAATAGCTTTTTTTTATTTCATCTAACAGCTGATACATCAGTTGCAACAGATGGGGAATTTGATGCATCAACAACATTGTTGAATGTGTTTTAGATAAAAAGTCACGACTGTTCACCTTTTTCTTAACAATCATCATATAAGTTAATTAATCCAATATTGTAAATTTTTTTATTATATAAAAAATAAATAATTTTAAAAACTAAATTTTAAAAATAAATTTAAAAATAAAAATAGTGAAAAGTCACTTTTAGTTATTAAAATTAAATAACCATTCTTTTACGGTTATAAATTGTGTTTATCATTTATTTTCTATTATTTATTTACAAACCATTTTCATATTAAATAATGGAAAGTTATGTCTTTTCACCCTCTTAATAACAACAATAATCTTTTTTTATTAATAACCGCCTGTTGCAACATATGATCGATCTGTCGCATCAGAATAGCCTCTGTTGCCATAAATGCTCAATCCCTACCACCAACTGTCGACGTGCTGAGAATAAGGAATAAACAGAATGATAATTAAATACTAAATAAGAATAAAAATTCAAACTCGACCACCAAACATAGATTTTTGAATCCCTTGGGTAGGTGCGATGTACAAAAGGAGAAAAATACATATGCTAAAAGAAAAAACATAACTTAATTATTATTACTACTATTATTATTATCATTACTATTATTATTACTATTATTATTATTATCAACTGAAAAATTTTCATCTGGCAGCAACAGAGCTCTCCTCAGCCTTGCTTCGAAGTTGGCCAAATCCCTTTAGAGTTCATCAAACTGTCTTTGAAGTTCCCGTAAGGGCTCGATATGAATCTTCTTGTATGAATTTGGATCAGCCATATTTGTAAGTGTAGTAGAATAAACGAGTAAGGAGGGACCTATTTATAAATGATTGAATTCGAAGAAGTTAGTAAAAAAGCCACATCTGTTCATATCTCTTAATTAAATAAAACTGGTGACTTTTTGAATATGTAAATTAAAAAAATGGATCTAAATACAACATTTTATCTTTTATTGTACTTTAGAAAGAAAAGAAAATTGCTTTAAAATAAATCTAACAGATGGGTAATTTGTTGCAAAATATATTCCATTTGTTAGATAACTTACAATATATTGATAATCTATTACAACAGATGGATATATCTATTTGATTTTTCCAATAGATATGTTATATGTTGTAACAGATTGATCATCTGTCATAACAGATGCAGTCAATTGTTTGACAATTTAAACAGATGTGGCATCTGTTGCAACTTGTTAGTCATCTGATTATTCAATTTAAGCCGTAGATGGGCTAGAAAGAATAAAATGCGTGTAGGTGGATGGATCCACTGTCATGTGTGGGAGTTAAGTATTACTGATAAGGTCATCGGGATAACACACACAAAGTATAATTTTTTTGTGAATTCAGGTTTTAATCGATTAGGCACTGATTATTCAAACAAGATCCTATATTGTACAGTTATGTTTGATGGATTTGAATTGATAAGGCTGAAGGCCCCATGAAGATGTTGTAGATACCCTATTACGAATTATTGACGGTTGTTGCTCATGTTTATGCGTGTCAAGTTTTGATAAGTGATCAATATTTGGTGTCATTGCAGAGATCCAATAGCGATTGGACTTAACTTTAAGTGTGCATTGTACTCTGAGAAGGCCTTCGAAACCTTGCACTGCATCAAACAAGAACAAAAAACCAATAGAAATTTTCCTGGCCCAAATTTATATAGAAGGGTTGTTTGAAAAGATGATTATACGCCAGAAGGAGTTGAAGGAGAATGTCTGCAAGGGAAAGATCTGTTGATGAAAGACTATATCATCTGAAATCTAATTGAAGAAGAGACATAGGGTAGCAAGGAACTTCTAGTGAATCTGGCTAATGAAATTATCTTAAAACATGAGAAATCTGAATCAAGTGCAAATATGAAAGTGTATTCGGTAATGTAAATTCGTCTGATGTTTCTCTGAAAGAAAAATAATGTAGATGGACACTTTGCTAGGGAGCTATGACTAGGTAGCATGGTCAGGATTATCACTTAGATAGAAATTAGCATAAGACCAAGAAAGAAGCCTTACGGGCATCGAGGGTTGAAATGATGTACAATAAGTGTAGAAAACTTGCGCCAACAACAACTGCAGTTAAAATAAGGAATCTAAGCGAAGACAGCAATTTCTGAATTTTAAATTACATCCTATGCATTCTTGTTTGTGGTTTCGATTAGGTCCACTGCTGTTGACCTGATCAGAACCACAAATGAGATTGAAAGATAGATTAAGTGTTATTACTTCCTTAGTAATATGGATTAATTGATTGTGTTTTCTTGGCTTAGCATGCTTTCAATATTTTTTGGAGAAGATCAGAGGCTTGCCGTAGTATGTGAATCCTGATAATTTTCAAGCTTGCCTCCAGCTTGCCGATTTGGTATCCAAGCATGTTGTCGCCGTATTTGAAGTTAGTATAGAGTTCCTAGTCTTTTGTGAGCTCAATTAGGAACACTTTCTCCTTCGAAGTTGTGGCATTGTAGAAGGCCTTCAGAACACTTTCTTTAGAAGCCCTAAAGGATACATGGAGGGTCGCTGTGTTTGTTTTAGGTCCAAATGTGTTGATGCATAGTCAAGATGTGGTCCCAATCATTGAATATCTCACTTTTATTGAGCTTTGCTCAATTCCGCTTGCTCAACCAACCTTCAATGGATTTGATAAATTAATAAGCAAAGAGTTACGTAACGTTTGATCTAAACTGACTCTACCAAGCCTATCAAATGTTACATAACTCCAGGCTCATTACCCTATCAAAAAAATTTGATCGAGTTCGTGAACAAATAAAAAAAGCTCAAACTCTCAACCTTTCTGTTGATCGCTCTTCTCTACTATAGATGACAAGATATCTTCTATGCAAAAGTCTACATCGTTAGCAGAAATGCTTGCCAGAGCAAAAGTCTTCAGAAGGTATCAATAGTAATCTCTCAATATAAAGTGATATTGAGAGATTCCGAGTCATGCCTTCCCAAGAATTTCTATGCCAATAATTTCTGTGGATGACAAAATATCTGCCATGCAAAAGTGTAATACCTCGTATTTCCCTAGCCTAGATTAACCTTCAGTACATGGGTTATCCTAAATAAATTTTTTTGAAAACTTAGTAGTTTTGAAATTTGAGTCTTCCATTGCGTAGGAAATTCAATTAGCTTTTCAACGATATAAAATTCGCCTAAATTCGACAACCGGGTAAGAAGTTATGGTGATTTTAAGTTTCAGTTAGTAAACATCATCATTCAGGCTAGTAGCGCGTCGTGGAGTTTGTTAAAATAGCAATTTTCAATTTCTAGTGTTGCTCTATGATATTGGTGTATCACGCCATAGGCTCAGTTCATAATTGTCAATTTCCAGTGTACCAATGCGATTCCACCGCATTGCGGTGCACTTTCAGTTCACAAATAAAGTGGCAACGCGATACCATCGCGTCGCGCCACCATGCAATTTACTAGTTGTCATTTTCCAGTGGCCTAGTGCGATAGCGGCGCGTTGTACCACGGGTCCAGATCAGGAAAATTTCTCAAAAAATTAAAGTTATGCCCAGGGTTAAAACAATCTTTTCCCATGATTTTATTCTGTCCAAATGTGGGATTTAAGCTCTAAAAACGTGTAAAACCCTTCATTATTTACTTTTCTCCAAAATCAAAAGATAATTCTCTCTCAAGAAAACAAACCCTAGCTCTCAAGAAAACAAACCCTAGCTCTCAAGAATCAAGGTCAATCCCAAGAATTTCTCTAAGAACTCATCATATTAAGGTATGTTAGATGTTCATCCATAGATCCTTACCTTCCATGGAGCCGAAGAATCCTTTTTCAAAATACAAGATTTATTATTTATGATTTTCATGTTTGAATTAGATTGAATTCATGTTCATGATGTTGTTTGAGTTTTTATCCATGATTTAGATCACAAGTTCTAAGAATTGATTCTAGTATATGTTGAATTACATGATATTCATGATAAACCCTTCAATTTGCAAGCTGATTATTGTAACCACGTTAACCTTAAGTATTTATGATTTAATGAACCAAGTATTCTTCTTATGTGTTTGATAAAATGTCTATGAGAATAAAATAATGCCATTATAGCATGCTAACATGTAATCCCCATTCATGTACAAGTTAATGTATTACAAGTGTTTGATGGAATGTCTCTATGAATAAATTATGACCAAGTGAACATTGTTATGTTATTCAAGATTATGCTTTTCTTTACTTTTCATGCTATCGAGTCCTGGGGTATTTAATACTTGAAAACTTAGCTGTTTATTTAGAGACAGTGTCAGTTACATAATAATATCAGTCATGTCATGATCAGTAGTACTCTCAGTCAGTTATAAAACTCAGTAGAACTCAGTCAGTTATAGAACTTAGGAAAACTCAATAATCTCAGTGAATTTAGTCCAGTTCAGTCCAGTATAATAGTTCAATGTCTTTCAGTTTGGAGTAGGATTAGCATCGAGTGAACCCAAGGATGGGGGCTCACCTACTAACAGAGAGTGTGATCCTTAGAAGTAATCCTTGCGTTCTAGAACTACGTAGCTAGCGTAGGGTAAGACATCAAACCTGCCAGTTGAGGGTTGATGAGGTGCTCTACTTGCCAATAGAGGGTAACACCATTCTTATTTAGGGAACCTACCAGTAGAGGGTTACTCTTTAACTTGTCTTTACCCGTGGCACGGTATTGACACCCTTCAAATTGGGGTTACAGATTGGACCCCAGCTCAGTTATCTTATCTTATTTGGGGTATGTCGGTTTGATGATTACCTCTCACAGTTTTAGTTTTAGTCTCAGTCTTCAGAATAGAACTTAGTTCAGTTCTACAGAATTAGGACAATCAGGTATAATCACTCAGTTAACAATAATTTAGATTATTGGTGAACCCAGATTATCAGTATACTCAGTTATCAGTTATCAGATTCAGTTTTAGTATACTTAGTCACAGTATGCACAGTATGTTCATTAGTTACAAATCCTCCATGTATGCTAATCCAGCTCTTGCATATCATTCAGTTAGTTATTGTTCATTCATATAAAACTATGCATTCAGCCTTACCTCATTTAGCATACCAGTACATTTTCACGTACTGACTGCATACCCATTTCTTACGCTATGATATTTCATATCATAGTTTCGAACGCTCAGGTTCCTGACCATGCTTAGCCAGATTCAGTCAGCAGTAGTAGATTTAGAAGTGAGTCCTCATCTATTAAGGATATGCTTTCATTTCAGTACTCCAGCTTAGCAGTGTTTTAGTAGATGGGGTTAGTTGGGGGATTGTCCCATCAACTCCACTTTTAGATAGATTTAGTTAGAGGCTTTTCAAACTAGATTTTCAAACAATATTTAGTTTTACAGATGTTATATTTTATCAGTATTTTAGATATTTTGAACCTTATGGCATTTCAGCCATTATTTTGCATAATTTTTAGTATTATTGTTCAGTGCTTACAATTGACATCATTCATGGGTTAACTTGTGGTCCTTTGGGGTCATGAGTACCGTGTGATGACTAGGGGTAGTCCTGAGTCATTACAAAAAGTCTACACTGTCAGCAAAAATTCTTGCTAGAGAAAAAGTCTTCAGAAGGCATGACTAGTAATCTCTCATTAAGAGATTACTAATCATGCCTTCTAAAGACTTCTGGACTGGCGAGAATTTCTGCTGACGGTGTAGACTTTTTCATGGTGGATATCTTGTTATTAACAAAAATTCTTGCCGTAGTGAAAGTCTTTAGAAGGCATGACTAGGAATCTCTCAACATCACTTGATATTGAGAGATTACTATTGATGCCTTCTAAATACTTGCGCCCTAGCAAGAATTTTTGGCGATGGTGTAGACTTTGGTGTGGCGGATATCTTGTCCTCTATATGGGAGAAAAGTGGCCAGTAGAAAGGTTGAGAGATTGAGCTCGTTTGATTTGTTCACTAACCCGGGCAAAGTTTTTTGATAGGGTAATGAGCCTGGAGACATAAAGTTTGATAGGCTTGGTAGAGTCAATTTAGATCAAATGTTACGTAACTCCTTGCTTATTAATTTATCAAATCCCTTGAAGGTTGGTTAAGCAAGATGCATTGAGCAACGCTCGATAAAAGTGAGCTATTCAACTGTTGGGACCACATCTTTACTGTGTATCAACATATTTTAACCTAAAAACATACACAGAAACCCTTTATGTATCCTTTAAGGCTTCTGAAGAAAATGTTTTGAAGGGATTCTTGAATGCCATAACATCGAAAATAGTGTTCCTGATCGAGCTATCAAAAGATCAGGAACTCTCTACCAATTCCAAAGATGGAAACAACAAGCTTGAATACCAAATCAGCAAGCTGGAGGCAAGCTTGAAAATTATCAAACTTCACATACTACAGCAAACCTCTAATTTTCTCCAAGATATGTTAAAAGCATGCTAAGACTAGAAAACACAATCAATTATAACCATATTGCTAAGGAAGTAGTGACACTCAAACAGTTTTTCAATCTCGTTTGTGGTTTCCATCAAGTCAATAATAGTGGACCTAATCGAAACCACAAACAAAAAGGCATGGGATGTAATTTAAAATTCAAAAATTGCCGCCTTCACTTAGATTCATTATTTTAACTGCAGTTGCTATTGACACAAGTTTTCTAGACTTACTGTACATCATTTCAACCCTCGACGCCCGTAAGGCTGCTTTCTTAGTCTTCTACTATTTTCTATCTAGGTTATAATCCTGACCACTCTACCTAGATGCAGCTCCCTAGCAAAGATACCATCTGTACTATTTTTCTTTTAGAGAAATAATAGACGGATTTTTCATTACCAGATACAATTTCATATTTGCACTTGATATAGATTTCTCATGTTGTAAGATAGTTTTATCGATCAGATTTGCTAGAAGTTTCTTTCTACCCTATGTATCCTCTTCAATTAGCTCTTAGATGATATAGTCTTTCATCAACCACCCATTTTCCCTCGAAGGCATTCTCCTACCGCACCTTTTGGCATATAATCATCACCCCGAGTAACCCAACCATATAAATTTGGACCAGGGTAATAACTATATTGATTTCATTCTTGGTTGAAGCAGTGTGGGGATTCAAAGGCCCTCTAAGGGTCTAATGCACCCTAAAAATTAGTCCAATCGCCATTGATTCTCTTTACAATGCCTCCAAAACTAGATCCCTTCACAATACTTGACACATAAACATGAGAAATAACCGACATTAAATCTTAATAGGATATCAGAACCATATTCATGGTCCCTCAGTCTTATCAGTTTGGACCTACCAAACTTAACTGTAAAATTATAGATATTTTGTTTGAATGATCAATGACTAATCGGTAAAAACAACATTCATAAAATTAGTGTACTCTATGTGTGTTTTCACAATAACATTATCAGTAATATATACCTCCCACATATGAAGTAGTTCCATCTGTATGCAGCTTATTCCTCTGAACCCATCTTTACTGCAACTTCTTATGTTGGTCAAACAAAAGGTGATCAACTTTCAGTTCTTTATATCTACATAGAAGAGAGAAAAATTGATGTCACAGACAAAACATTATCCATCTGTTGTATCAGATGTAGAGTCCATTGCAACAGATGTGAAGTTTGTTGCATCAGATGTGGAGTCTGTTACATTAGATGTGGAGTCTGTTTCAACAGATGTGGAATCTATTGCAATAGATATGGAGTATGTGTCAATAGATGTAGAGTCTGTTGCAACAGATCCAGAGTCTGTTAGAATAAATCAAACCAGCCTTGCTGGTGGTTTGATTTGTTCCAAAAGTTGCTCCATCTATTGCAATATCAACAACAACATAAACTGCAAAGAAACAACAAATAAAAAACATCAGCAACAAAGAAACAACATCATTTATTCCAATACCATCAATAACATCATCAACAACAAAGAAGCCATCCTTTGTTCCAACATCATAAACAACACCACAAGTTCCAACAATTACAACCCCACCAACAACATTAATAACAACATCAATAACAAAGAAACAAATAAAATACATACAAAAAAATGATACTGCCAACAAGGCTTTTAAACTTCTCCTAACAGATAACTTTTTTTACATCGTGTAATAAAAATTCTCGGTTCGTTTATTCAACACTTAAAAGTTTCTTCAAATTTCTTAAATAAATATGATATGGGTAAATGATAATTAAATAAAAAATAAATATAAATAACTTGGAAAGAAGAATACGAGAATGAAAGAGCAATAGTGTACCATACCTTAATGTCAAAAGAGGATCAAAACAATAATTTCAATCAAGGAAAGATATGAATTAGTTTAGATATGAAAGAATCTTTATGAGAAAGAGAAGAGAAAAGAGAGAAAAAAGGCTGTGATAACCCTAAAGAGGAGAGAAAGAAAAAGATGAGAGTTAAAAAAACAAATTTAGGGATAAAGCTGAAGGAGAGATGAGATAATTCTAGATGTATGTGTATGTAGACATGGGTTTTAATATTCATTAATTAATATTTATTAATAATTTGAGGGGTATGAGGAAGATGGGTGACATTAAAAAGACAAGATAAGACTACTCAATGAACTTATTTTTGAGTTATCCTAGAAATATTTTTAACCACCTTTAGTAGTACTACTTTATCTACAAGAACAGAAGCTTGCTTTAAAATCAAAAGAATTTTTTTTTTTCAAACAGATATTTCATTTCTTGCAACAGATAGAAATATATTTTTGTTTGAAAAATTCCAACAACTCAGTCATCTATAATAATAGATGCAAATGTCCATTTGATAATTAAATTAAATATGTCATCTATTACAACAAATATCAATATTTGTTTGAAAATTCCCAACAACTCAGTCATCTTTCACAACAGATGCAAATGTCTATTTGATAATTAAATTAGATATGTCATCTGTTACAATAAATATGAATATCTATTTAAAAATTTACAACAACTCAGTCGTTTGTTGTAACAGATTTCATTGAAATTGATTTAGGTGGAACTAGGGATGAATGAATGAGTTCATAGGGTTAACTACAACTTCAATTGAGTCTTTGCAATTGCATGGTGTTGGTATTGCATTCATCCTGACTCGAGTCATCGATCGATCACTCTGATTTGAAAAGATTCTCATTAACTTAATGTTAAGCTAGTACTTAACTTGATTTAAGTGGAACTAGGGATGAATGAGTTCTCGCTAACTTAATGGTAAGATAGTACCTAAATTAATTTAGGTAGAACTAGGGATGAAAGAGTTCATAGGGTCAGCTACAACTTCAATTGAGTCTTTGCAATTGCATGGTGTTGGTATTTCGTTCATCCCGACTCGAGTCAGCGATCGATCACTCAGAGTTAAAATGAGTTCTCATTAACTTAATGTTAAGATAGTACCTAAACTAATTTAGGTGGAACTTGGAATGAATGAGTTCATAGGGTCAACTAAAACTTCAATTGAGTCTTTGCAATTACATGGTGTTGGTATTGCGTTCATCCCGACCCGAGTCATCGATCGATCATTCTGAGTTGAAATGAATTCTCATTAACTTAATGTTAATATTATACCTAAATTGATTTAGGTGGAACTAAGGATGAATGAATGAGTTCATAAGGTCAACTACAACTTCAATTAAGTCTTTGTAATTGTATGGTGTTGGTATTGCATTTATCCCGACTCAAGTCATCGATCGATCACTCTGAGTTGAAATAATTTCTCATTAAATTAATGTTAAGATAGACCCTTAATTTATTTAGGTGGAACTAGGGACGAATGAGTTCATAGGGTCAACTATAACTTTAATTGAGTCTTTGTAATTGTGTGGTGTTAGAATTGTATTTATCCCGACCCGAGTTGTCGATCGATCACTTTGAGTTGAAATAAGTTCTCATTAACTTAATTTTAAGATAATACATTAATTGATTTAGGTGGAACTAGGGATGAATGCTTTCATAGGGTCAACTATAACTTCAATTAAGTCTTTGCAATTACATAGTATTGGTATTGCATTTATCCCGACCCGAGTCGTCGATCGATCACTCTGAGTTGAAATGAGTTCTCATTAACTTAATATTTTAAAAATTATATCTTTTAAAATTTTACAAATTAACTAAGATCAATTCGAACCAAATTAACAATTTCAAAACTTGTCATTCTTTTCCAAAATTATAAATCAACCCATACAAATCATCCATTTGCGTGAAAAAATTTCCTCATTTCAAATCTGAAGTTCTTGCTCTTTTCTCTCTCTCTCTCTCTCTCTTTCTCTCTCTCTCTATCTCTTTCTCAATAATATAGATAACAACTACTCAACATATTGCTCAATCTTTCAAAATAGATCCATTTTCTTCCCATTTCTGACCACATAGTTGTTATTTTTAACTTCATTCTCGTTTGTATCCATTATTTTTTCTATCTTCACAGGTAACAGAGTTCGAGAAGAGTTCTACAATTGTTATTTATTCTAAAAATTAGGATTTTTTAGTTAATGATGAAAAATATGACTTTTAGTTGTATATCTTTATGAATGGGTTTACAATTTTGAGTTTTGATGCTAAAAAAGTAGAAAGCACCCGAGAAAATCCTAGTTTTTGTCATAGTGTTTATTGATTGTCGTGGTATTATTGGATGGTATTTGTGCTATTGTTTGTGGCTATTGTTGTTGGTGTCGGTATTTGTGTTTTTGTTGGTTGTGTCGGTGGTCTTGGTGTTGGTATTGGTGGCATTGGTGGTGGTCTTGGTGGCATTGGTTGTGATTATTGCTATTTCAAGACTTATTGTGCTATAAGCACCCTATGACTAGATTATTTTTAGGTTTTTGATAAAGATTTGATTTTTTGATCTCAGCTTAGATATGAAATCTACTTTATAATTTTAGATTATAGTTTAACTTAGAAATTATACAGTTGGTTTTTGTAATAAACCATTATACTAGATTTTAAAGTGGATTTCCAACAGAATGAGCATACAGATTAAAGGGAGTAGTATTTAGCATAGAGTTGGGTATGTTTTCATGCCCCAGAACTATGAGCCAACATAGGTTCAGATTATAAGATTACTCCTATTTCTATATGGATGATAGATATAGATATGATCACTTAGATTACGTTATACTCCTTGGAAAAAGTATGACACCTCTCCTCAACGTGAGGTTTTCCCCTTAGAGAAACTAGATGTTGGATACTATGATAGCTCATATAGTGATGTTGGTTAGAAGAACCTCTCTACTAGTAAAAGTAAATAAACAACTTTTGAGTAAATCTCGTTACAGACTACAAACCACAGATTTCAGAACATAATAATCCTATCAGAAAAGCTTTTAAAAACCAAGTGTAAAGGATCACAACTTTACTCAGATATTTCTTTACAGAATGACATTAGCTACAGACCTCAGCTTTCAGATTTCTGATATAAAAATGAGTCCTTTTGTAACACCCGTACTTTTTCTAGCTTGAAATTTTCCCCCAAGAATGTTAGAAGCTTTATTTTATAGATGAATCCACGTTTATAGATGTGGTATTTTCAATATTTTCACTTTTCATCTTTTGGGAGATTCAATAAGCTTTCCATCGATACTAAATTCGCCCAAATCCGACACCCGGGTGAAGAGTTGAGCCTTTTTAGTGAGACAGTATATCACTTGAGCCTTCAGCGCATCGCGGAGATAGCTCAAATGGCAATTTTCCAGTTCCAGTGACTTGATGCGATAGTAGCGCGTCATGCCAAGGATGAAAATTCAGAAATTTTCTCAGAAATTAAATATGTGTCACAGGGTTAAAAGGGTCAATTTCCCACCCTATATAAGCCTTATAACACGAGATTTGGCCATAATTCAGCAGCTTATACTCAATTACTCTAAAAACACTCTCAAGAACAAGCCAAGGGTTTTCATAGAAGGTTTAATTCCAAGGGTATTTACCATCAAATTTCAAGAATCTCTCCGTCAATTTTCGTAGAATCATGAACTAAGGTATGCATACTGTTCATTCATGGACTCCTTTCGTCCATGAAGCCCAAGAATCTCTTTTCTAAGTTTACGTTGATGGATTTCTTTATGAATTTCATGTTTTGTTTATTTTGTTTATGTTGAGAATAATCAATTGAATTCAAATCCATGT
>NC_061119.1:174889757-174894723 GCF_002878395.1 Capsicum annuum
AGTGAGTCCTCATCCTTCGAGGACATGATGATCATATTAATATTTCATTTTTTAGTTTATTTTAGTAGTCGAAGTTAGTTGGGGAGATATCCCATCAACTCCTTATTGAGACAGTTTAGAGGCTTTCAGACTATATTATGTTTAGACAGTTATCTCAGTTATTTTGGTATTGTTATACTATTTTTCAGACATTGCTCTTATCAGATGTTTATCCAATTTGAACCTTATGGCCTTTTAGTTATATTTCTATATCTTTTAGTCCTTTATACAGTATACAAGTATAGATATCAGTCATGGGTTAACTTGTGGTCCTTCAGGGTCATGAGCACCATGTAGCATTCCAGTTCAGAAAATCAGGGTGTTATAATCTTGGTTTCAGAGCCTAAAGTTCGATAGTATCCTAGGAAATCTGAAAGCTGCATCTAGTAGAGTTTTGTACATACGTGTGTTGTGCAGCACACTTATGTACAGGAGGCTATGAGATGTTTTAGAAATAGTTTCCCTTCTTTCATGTCTCAGATCGTGCTATAGAAAGGTTCTTGAAGAAACTCTTGTAGATTCTCATCATGCTTTATGCATGTCAACTTTACCTTACTTTCAAGGTAATAGAAGTAGTGAAGCTCGAGTCCTAGAGATAGGGCTTTCTCAGATAGACCCTACAGTTAGTTATAGGATTGCCCATAAGCTCAAAAGTATCCCATCAGTTCAATTATGTTCCATAGTTATACAATTCTTATTCATGATCATGAGAACTCATATTTCATCAGATCCCTTCTTCGAATTTTACAATAGCATATGACCTAGAGTTAGAAGCATGAACTCAGGAGTTTAGCAGTAGTAGAGTTGGGATAACATGATCCAGGTTGAACAAATTATGTATTCATAGGGATAGTTATACCAAAGTGAATCAGTAGGCTTGAACAGTGCGAGCAAGAATTTATGTTTATTGACATAACATTAAGCTTGAAGGTGTAGATGTAATATTAGTAGTATATAAAGAAATAGAACCAAATGATATATTTAGTAAGGTAAGCATGTGTTGAACAGAGTGTAAGTATGTGATGATGATTGCGGTTCAGTTTAGAGTTTAGTAAAATATTTCAGACTTATGATGATGGCTTAAAGCCAAGGGGGAGATGATAGATCAAGTGACCTATTTAGGCCCCAGATTCCAGTAGAAGTGCCAGTATGTATAGAAAGCAGTAAGGGAAGAAAATTCTCGACCCATCCTTATCTCAGTGAAGAGTTTTCCATTTCAGCTATCACAAAATCCACTCAGGCCTTGCGTGTCAACTCTATGGTCATGAATCATGATCATACATTATTTTCATAAATCAGGTACGGTTTTCATTCCTAGAATAAGGGGTCCCAATTTACCTTGCAGTATGAATTAGTTCCATGAACACAATTTACTTTCATACACTTTCCACATATTGTATGCGCTTTCAATTTCCAGCATAAGGAGTTTAGTTCCATCTCCCTCAGTGTTAAGAATCATGTCTCACAAATTCATAAATTTCATACTCAGGTCATGTAGCTCATGACCTATATACTCATGTCATGCTTTACAGTATGCTTTGTCCTCATGTCTCATGCTCTAATTCTAGTGAACAACTAAACTCAGATATATCATGTATATCCTCAGTTCAAACTATTTTAGTGAATCCATGTTATTGATATTCTATTCCTTAGGCTTCAATTCAAGTGTCAAGTTTAGTCAGTATCCATTCATGCTTTAGGTCCTCCTGATTTAACCCTTTAATGAGCTCTCTCTGTGAAAATAGTCTAGTAATTAGCAGTTGGTTAGAAGATAGAGAGTAAATGATTCATGTTAAGAAAAGATTTTTGCATGCTTACTTTACATGAAGGTGCAATTATGATGATAGGCTCGAATGTTTTAGTAGCGTACGAGTAAGTGGCTAGCAAGAGATTCCATTTATAAGTTAGGGAAAAGTATAGAGTACGAGTATACATTCAGATCCTTGATCTATATCAGTCCTCATCATGCATCTATCCAAATTCAGTTACCATCTCAGTTATAGTTTTAGTGTTCTATTTCAGTAATTAGTACTCAGTCTCAGAATTAAATACTTCAGCACCAGTCTAAATGTCAGTTATAAAAAATTTAGTCCGATTTCAGGATAGCTTGACAATGTTATAGTTATCGATTACTCTGTCAGTAGTACCTCAATACCTCAGTTTACAAAATGTTCTCAATCACATTAGATGCTTAGCTTTGCATTCTTGAGGCAATACAGTTTTCATAAATCTATGCCTAGTTACCCAATGTTATCCAGTTAGTCCTTATCTCCTATGCATAATGTTTTACAGCCTTAGTACAGTTACTCAGACTAAGTACAGACCAGTCTCTCATACCAAGTATTCAGCAATCAGTTATCCAGTTAATCAGATAAGTCCGTATGTTTACACATTCGTGCTTAGCACCTCATAAATCTTTTAGTAGTCTTAGTTGCAGTGTAAGAGGCTTATTTATTTCAACTTAAATGGTGTTATTAGGCCTCAAATCATCTTACCAAATCTCAATCAAGTTATGATCTTCTTACTCAGATGGATTATACAGAAAAATTCATACAGTTTGGTTTTCATATCCTCAGCTATGTGCTCTAGCCGAAATCTCATAAAAGGATGTAATCATTCTAAGATGAACCAATTAGATACATGCAAGCTCAGCTCATTTTATGTATTATGACTTAGTCTTAGATCTCAGATAATTAGTTATGACAAAGTTCCTAGGTGCCTTATGCATCACCTCAGTTTTCCTCAGTAGCTCATCCAAGACAGTATTCCTAGAGGGATCTAGTGTCCTAAGGGGGAGATATGTTATGATCCCTCGAAACTTTATAACATAAGCGTCCCATTTTATTCTCATAAAATGAATCCATTTTGAAGTAGGGTATATTCATAAGTAGACCCTCAAGTTCGAATTTCAGTTATGAGCCATGTATTTAAGGGCTCGGATAAGTTCACGAAATTCAGTTTATATGCCATATTTCAGCCTCAGTCATGTTCTCAGGTTCCCGTTCATGTATATTTATATCATAATCATGGGTTCATTAATACTTCTCAGTTTACAAAATAGTTTTCTTAAACTTACTCAATTCTATGTTCAAACTACCATTACAAACTTGGTATTCAGTTCATGCTCTGATCCCCATTACAAATTTGGTACTAAGTACTCTTGCATATTTAGTCATGCATTCATATACCAGTTTAGTTATGTAATCATGCATCAGACATGCATTCTCACTGTGAGAAATTCAGTTCATCAGAATAGTCAGTCATGTACTCATAAGTCAATTATCAGTCATGCATCAGATATGTATGAATTCAGCTAATTAGTCATGCATCAGATATGCATGTTTTATATGTTATATTCAGCCATCAGTCATGTCAGTCATTAAATCATATTCCAACTAGTCATGTTTAGTATGTACATCAGTTTGTATTCTTTCCCTCTCACTCTCAATTTCATTCGAGGACAAATGTTCTCAAGGGGAGATATTGTAATACCCGTACTTTTTCTAACTTGAAATTTCCTAAGAATGTTAAAAACTTTATTTGAAAGATGAATCCACTTTTATATATATGGTATTTTCAAGATTTTACCTTTTTATCATGTGGGAAATTCAATAAGCTTTCCATCGATACCAAGTTTTCCCAAATCCGACACCTGGGTGAAGAGTTAGAGCCTTTTTAGTGAGAGAGTGTATCACTTGAGCCTTCAGCGCGTCGCAGAGATAGCTCAAATGGAAATTGTCAATTTCTAGTGTTGCTCCGCGATAGTGATGCATCGTGGAAAACTTCCAGGTATCAAACAAGGTGACAACGCGATAGCTCCGCATTGCGCCACCATGCAGATTCCCAATTGTCCAGTTCCAGTGACTTGGCGCGATAGTGGCACGTCGTGCCTAAGATGAAAATTTGAAAATTTTCTCAGAAATTAAATATTTGTCCCAGGGTTAAAAGGGTCAATTTCCCACCCTATATAAGCCTTATAATATCAGACCCTACTGACGTTCAACCGACGACCGGGCCTAGTGGTGCTTGCGGCTTTTCCTATTCAGCTGCTTATACTCAATTACTCTCAAGAACAAGACCTAGGGTTTTCATAGTAGGTTCAATTCCAAGGGAATTCACCGTCAAATTTCAAAAATCTCTCCATCAATCTTCGTAGAATCATGAATTAAGGTATGCGTAGTGTTTATTCATGGACTCCTTTTGTCCATGAAGCTCAAGAATCTCTTTTCTAAGTTCACGTTTATGGATTTCTTTATGAATTTCATGTTGGGTTTGTTTTGTTTATGTTGAGAATGTTCAATTGAATTCAAATCTATGTTGGGTGATCAATTTATGTGGAATTGATTTGTATAGATGTATATTCATGTGAACCTATGAATAAACCCTAAATGATAAAATTAGAGATGAATCATGATGATTAATTATTGTATAAGGTTATCTACATGTGCTATGCCTACCCTGTGTTTGATTAAATCCCTAGATAAAGGAACAATGCCCAACTAGTATGATATCATGAAATCCACATGTATGTAAAAGATTATGCATATCACATATTTGATGAAGTGCTTCAATATATAAATTATGAATTATGTTGTTGGTCATGTGTTCAAGAAACAAGCTATGTCAGTTTCTTCTCATCAAGTCCTGGGGGTACTTGTACCCGAACATTTAGCTGTGTGCCTAGAGCCATGTCATGTTTTCACGATACTCTCAGTCAAGATATGATCCATAGAACTCAGTCAGTTATGTGACTCAGAAATCTCAGTAATCTCAGTAGTTCAGTAAACTCAGTGATCTCAGTACTCAGTAATATCAGTAATCTTAGTATTCCTAGTAAGTCTCAGTAACCTCAATACTCTCAGTCAGTCCTCAGATCTCAATATATTTTATCAGTCAACGGACTCAGTAAATTTAGTTTAGCTCTGCT
>NC_061119.1:174897723-174908589 GCF_002878395.1 Capsicum annuum
CATGTATGTATTCTTTTGTTCATGTTAGTCAATTAGTTAGTATTGTTCATGCATATGAACCATTTACCTTCAGCCTACCCCATTTGCATACCAGTACATTTAAAGTACTGACGCATTTGTGCTATGGTGTCTTATACTATAGGTTTAGAAGTATGAGCTCCAGAGAACCAGTAGCATCCCAGTTCAGCAATTAGAGTTGGAAGTGAGTCCTCATCCTTCGAGGACATGATGATCATATTACTATTTCATTTTTTAGTTTATTTTAGTAGTCGAAGTTAGTTGGGGAGATATCCCATCAACTCCTTATTGAGACAGTTTAGAGGCTTTCAGACTATATTATGTTTAGACAGTTATCTCAGTAAGTCTCAGTAACCTTAATACTCTCAGTCTGTCCTCAGAT
Source organism: Capsicum annuum (assembly GCF_002878395.1). Lineage (NCBI taxonomy): Eukaryota > Viridiplantae > Streptophyta > Magnoliopsida > Solanales > Solanaceae > Capsicum > Capsicum annuum. The sequence continues at coordinate 174,898,124 of NC_061119.1, forward strand.
ATCAGTACATTCCGTCAGTCAACGTAACTCAGTAAATTCAGTTTAGCTCTACTAAACAATACCACTAGTATCAGTTCAGTTCAGCTAATTAGTTTAGTTCAGTTAATCAGTTCAACACAATTAATCAGTTTAGTGTCTATTCAGATGGGAGTAGGAAGTAGCACCGAGTGAACCTAAGGATGGGAGCTCACCTGTTATTTAAGGGTGCGATTCTTAGAAGCAATCCTTGCATTCCAGAACTATGTAGCCAACATAAGTTGAGACATCATTGCAGTATGAGGGTAGATGAGGTGGCTTAACTTGTTATGTGAGGGTTCCCACCATTCTCACCAGAGTTACCTATTATATAAGGGTTTGTCTCATATTATCCTTACCAGTGGTACGGTATTGACACCCTTCTAATTAGGGCATAAATTGGACCCCATCTTAGATATCATAGCACATTTGGGGTATGTCGGTTAGCTACTACTTCCCACAGTTTTATGTTACTAAATCAAGACTGTCAGATATAATCAATTGGTATCAGTAATAGAAATCTGATAGTTCTTCAGATTTCAGGACTATTAAATATAATCAAATTTAGATATAGTATGAAACTTAGCTAGTTCCATTAGATTTAAGACTGTCTGGTATAGTCACTTATGTTATCAGTTATATCAGTTCTCAGAACTTATGTTATCAATATTCAACTTTAGGACTATTAGATATAGTCTACTAGATCAATTCTTCATAATCAGAACTGTTAGACATCGTTATTCATGTATTAGTAACATAGTATCAATCCCTCAGTATTCAGTAATACAATATCAGTCTTTCTTACTCATCATTGACTCGGATGTATATATATCAGTAAACTCAGTAGTCAGAACTTAGTTTTCAGTCCTATCATAATCTCAGTTACAGTTATGTAGTCATATATATATTCTCACATTCATGTTACTCAGTTAGTTAGTATTGTTCATTCATATAAACCATTTGTATTCAGCCTACCTCACTTACATACCAGTACATTCAAAGTACCGACGCATTTGTGCTATGTTGTCATATACCATAGGTTTAGAAGTGCGAGCTCCAGAGAACCAGTAGCATCCCAGTTCAGTGATCAGAGTTAGCAGTGAGTCCTTATCCTTTGAGGACATGATGATCATATTACTATTTCAATTTTTAGTTTATTTCAGTAGTCAGAGTTAGTTGGGGACATATCCCATTAACTCTTTATTGAAACAGTTTAGAGGCTTTCAGACTATATTATGTTCAGATAGTTATCTTAGTTTTTTTGCTATTGTTATACTATTTTCAAACATTTCTCTTATCAGATGTTTATCCAGTTTGAACCTTATGGCCTTTTTGTTCATATTTATGCATTTTTAGTCTTTTATGCAGTATATAGGTACAAATATCAGTCATGGGTTAGCTTGTGGTCCTTCGGGGTCATGAGTACTGTGTAGCATTTCTATTCAAAAAATTGAGGCGTTACACCTTTCTATACTTAGACAACGTGATTTACAGGAAGAATACTAGTACAACTTTTAGAACTAAATGTTATGACTCACTAGATTTATAATGTATGATTTACTACTCATGATTATGGTTCTCAGTTTTAAAGATATTCTATATTATGTGAGTCATTTACATTCGGCATGCATTGTTTTATAAATTATGATGATGTTGAGATATTATTTTACTAATGCATTAACCCCCATATACTTCGTACATTCTCAAAGTACCGATCCACATATATGTCTATGTGCTACATTGTCTCATAATGTAGGTTCAGATGCTCAATTTCAGCAGCTTGAGTTATTCGAGCATTTCCATCTATATCCCGATAGTTGGTGAGTCCTCATAGTTCGGGGATTTAGTCTTTCAATTTTTCAGCTTATTAGTATAAATGATTTAGATAGTTCGAGTCAGCCGGGGGTTTGTTGACTCTCTAGTTATTAGTATTAGAGGCATGTCAGACTACTAGATATGATTTCAGATTATTCAGTAGTGATTGTTCAGACTATTGAGTCTATTATTTTCCAAAGATTATTCAATTCTTAGTTAGCTCAGATAGATTTTTGTATTTAGTATGATTTTGATATCTATATTTCTTTGTTATGAGATTAAAACTTAGTATAAGGAAGACATGGTTAGCTTAAGGTTACTCATAGTCTTGAGCACCGTGTGACATCTCAGGACCAGGTTTTGGGGCGTTACAACGAGCCACCATAGGTTAAGTTTCTTTCCAATATGGATGAAGTTTAGTGACCATTTAAGATAAGGTTCTATTCCAATGGTAAGGGTAGAACAAATCTCCCAACTGTTGGTAAGTCATTAGACTCCATGGTAGCTCACATGGTTTATGTCGGTTAGAAGAATATCCCATAAGAAAGAATAAAAGAAAATATTTTAGAAACTTAGTGTTATGGATTACTTAGCTTATTCATATGCTTCATTATCCATGTTTTATGATCTTGTAGTCTTCAGTTTTACTCAAGGCCAAGGTGAGTGATTTACGCTTAGCATGCATCATTTGAAAGTATATATATTCAGTTCTTGTTTTACTTATGAATTCACCCCCATATACTTAGTACATTCTAGAGGTACTGACCTACATATATATGTGCTACATTATCTTATAATATAGGTTCTAGTTCTCATTTCCCGTAGCACGATTAACTACTAGCATCTTCACCAACATCTCAACTAGTGGTGAGTCCTCATTGTTCAAGACCCAGCTTGCCAGACTTCCATTCAGTGATGCAAGTATTTTAGTTATTTGATTTCTGCTTTTGTTCAGATTAGCTAGGGTCTGTCCTAATGGCTCTCTAGTCAGCAGTAGAGGCTTGTTAGACTGTGTATATTTTAAGAAGTTTACTAAGATTTTCAAAGTTAAAGATTTATATTAATCCATAGGATTATTTATCTTCAATTTCTATATATTTAGTTCTCTTTTTATTTGAGTTTCAAGATAAATAGATATCATGGGTTAGCTTAGGGCTATTCATAGTCTTAAGCATTGTGTGACGTCCACGTGGTACTTCTGGGGTATTACAAACTTGGTATCAGAGACTAAGGTTTTAAAGAGTCCTAAAGAGTTAGACAAGTTGTATTACATAGGGTCTTGATCATGAATGTGAAGCACGCCATAATTATGAGTAAGAGGCTATGGGACGAGTTAGGAATCATCTTTTCTTTAACGATATATCGTGCTTACAGTTGTTTTTATCTACCTTAACTCATTCTTTTAGTGAAAGAATATACCTCCTCACTGAGCCAACATATACAGAAATGGTGATCAACTACCCCTGCATGTGGACCCTCTAAATGAGAATGTATCTTATGTTGAATTTATGGCTGCCTTCTAAGCATTCACCTAAGCTATGAATGCCAATTTTCAGGGAAACCAGTAAGCAGTAGTCCCACTTTAGCAAAATAAAAATTTAGATGCATAAAGAATTTGGGACTTTATGAGGATGAATCCACCTGAGTTCCATTGGTCAAATATGGATGAGGATCCTCAATCCTTCATTAATGAGGTGAGAAAGATTACTCAAATTAAGCATGTTATTGAAGAGGTAAGAGTAGAATTGGCATCATATAGGCTGAAAGATGTTCTTTATGACTAGGTTGTTATGTGGAAGGAAGGTAGGGTAAATAATACAGCTCCTATGAGTTAGTAGGTATTTCAGAATGCTTTTCTAGACAGGTTCTTTCTATGTGAGATAAGGGAGGCCAAAGTAGAGGATTTTATGAACCTAAGGCATTTCTCTATAACATAGAAGGAGAACTGCTTTAGGTTTACTCAGTTAGCTAAGTATTCCCTCGGGTTGTTATCTGACTCTAGAGCTCACATGAGTAAGTTTGTTACTGTGGTTTTTGATTTTGTTGTCAAGGAGAATAGGATTGCCATGATGAATGGGGATATGGATATTTCTCGGTTGATGACTCATGATCAATAGATTAAGGTAGAAAAGTTAAAGAAAAGAGAGAAGAGAAACAAAAGAGCTAGGACTAGACAGTTTGAGTATAATCAGACGGGGTCTGGAGTGGGAAATTGTTTACCATTTCAGGGCCATTCATTGGTACTGTACCATATTCATCCAGCTCCCCTACACCCAAGACCAGGAAGGAGCAGCGGGGCAGGACTTTGAATTCTAGATCTAAGAATAGTATGGTCAGAAGGCCTAGTTACCCGACATGTGCAAAGTTTGGCAGGTCCAATCGTACTGAGTGCTTGGTGGGCAAAGGGGATCGCTATGGTTGTGGCAAGTTGGGACATGGGATTAAGGAGTGTCTATGTGCAAAGAAGGAAAGCAGGTATATTCATCCTCAGACTCAGGCTACTAATCTATTAAATTAGCTAGGCCGTGCAGTTCCTCCACAAGGCACATTATCCAGTACCAGTAGTGATCAGTGATAGAATCAATTCTATTTTTTACCATCCCATCAAAAGCAGGAGATTTCACCAAATGTTGTCACTGGTATGCTTTATGCCTTCCACCTTAATGTATATATGTTGTTAGTCTTGGGATTGAATCTCTCTTCTATAACTCCATTAGTTGCTATAAATTTTGGAGGAGGTCCTAAAAATCTTTCCAAGCCCTTCTTAATTTCTACCCAAGTGGTTAGTCTGTTATTACTAGATGAATCTACAGGGATTATCCTATTATCATCCTCCATAAGATCATACTAGAGGACCTAATAGAGTTAGAGATAGTAGCTTTTGATGTTATTGTGGGCATGGATTGGCTCCATTCATGCTACAAATATATAGATTGTCACACCCACGTGGTAAATTTTTAGTTTCCTAGTGAGGTAGTTTTTGAGTGGGGGGATACTTCGTTGTCTCCCAAAGGTCATTTTATCTCTTATCTTAAGGCCCAAAAGTTAATATCAAAACTATTTATCTACCACTTAATTCAAGCCAAATATACCAAGTCTGAAGCCCCAACCATTCAATCTGTCGATGTAGTAAATGAGTTTTCTGAGGTCTTACCCAAAGATCTGCCAGGGGTACCTCAGGATAGATAATTACAATTTGGTATTGATATTCTTCCTGATACTTATCCTATTTCTATCCCTCCATATCATATGACTCTGGATGAACTTAAAGAGTTAAAAAAATAGCTTAAGGGCCTCTTAGATAAAGGTTTCATCATCCCCAGTGTTTCTCCATGGTATGCTTCAGTCCTTTTATATGCAAGAAAGATGGTACTCTTTGAATGTGTATAATTATAGATAGCTAATAAAGAACAGGTATCCCATTCCTAGAATCAATGATTTATTCGATCAGCTTCAGGGTGCCCTGTGGTTCACAAGGATTAACCTTAGATCTGGATACCATCAGTTGAAAGTCAGGGACCAAGACATTTCAAAAACAACATTCTTGATAAGGTACGACCATTTTGAGTTTGTGGTTATGTTGTTTGGACAGAAAAATGATCCTTTAGCCTTTATGGATTATATGAACAAGGTCTTTGAGCACATTTAGATATGTTTGCCTTTGTCTTTATAGATGACGTGCTGGTGTATTTCATGAGTGAGGAGTAATATGTAGATCATTTCAAAATAGTACTGTAGTCCCTCAAGGACCGTCAATTCTATAAAAAGTTTGGTAAATGTGAATTTTGGTTGGAATATTTTACACTCTTGGGGCATGTTATTTTTGGGGTTGGTATCCATATAGATCCACATATACTAATGTAGTGAAGCACTGGTCTAGAACCATCACTCTATCTGATATTAGTAGCTTTTTAGGTTTGGCTGGGTATTATAGGAGGTTTGTTAAAGGGTTCTTCGCTATAGCCAACCATTGACTAAGATAACCCAAAAGAAAGTGAAGTTCATATGGTCAGATAAGTGTGAGAAAGTTTTCCAAGAGTTGAAGGATAGATTGACTTCATCCCCAGTGTTACTCTCCCAGAAGTGTTAAACCGATTTATATGGTATTGTTATGCTTCTAGAGTTAGGTTAGGTTGTGTATAGATGCAAAATAGGAGAATGATATATTCCTATAAGCAACTTAAGGATTTGCCCAATTCATGATTTGGAGTTAGATGTTGTGATTTTTACTTTGATAATTTGGAGGAACTACTTTTATAGTGTGCATGTTGATTTTTTTACTTACCATAAGAGTCTTTCGTATGTATTTTCTCAAAGGGAGCTAAATATTCATCAGAGGAGGTGGTTGAAGTTGTTGAAAGACTATGAAATGAATGTGCTATATCATCTGGGTAAGGTTAACATGGTGTCGGACACACTAAGTAGGTTGTCTTTGGGTAGTGTGTCTAATGTGAAAAAGAAAGGATGGGAGTTGGCTAAAGAAGTTCATAGGGTGGCCCATTTGGAGTATGTTTTCTTAACACTGATGATGGGAGAATAATAGTTTAGAATGGTTCAGAATCATCTTTGGTAGTGGAAGTGTAGAAGAAATAGTGAAATGATCCCATACTTAGACAAGTATTAGAAGCACTCCAGCAGCAGAAGGTCAAGGCTTTCTCCGAAGGGGAAGATGGTATAATTTACATTCAAGGTAGACTTTGTGTTCAAAATGTAGATGGTTGAAGGAAAGGAGACTAGTCGAGGATCATGGGTTGATGTATTCCATTCATCCTAATGCTACTAAGATGTATTACGACTTTTGGGAAATTGATTGGTGGAATGGTATCAAGAGGGACATAGATAAGTTTGTCGCCAAGTGTCCCAGTTCCTAGTAGGTTAAAGTTGAACACTAGAGGTCGGTTGGTGCATTGCAAGAGATTAGTATCCCTACTTGAAAGGGGAAATAGTGAATATGGATTTCATCATAGGCCTCGCACAAGACATCAACAAGATTCAATTTGTGTTATAGTTTATCGAATGACTAAATTAGCCTATTTCCTACCTGCCAATACTTTAGATACTGGGTAGGATTATGTCAGAATATATATCTACGAGTTAGTTAGGATTCGTAGAATACCCTTGTCCATCATTACATACGGAGGCACGTAGTTCACTTTACAGTTTTGGTAGTCTTTTTAGAAGGGCCTTGGTACAAAAGTAAAGCTTAGTATAGCTTTTAATCCATAGAATAATGGTGAAGATGAACACACAATTTAGATTGTAGAAGACATGTTTAGGGCATGTGTTTTAGACTTTAAAGGAAGTTGGGATAACCATCTACCTTTACTTGAGTTTGCTTACTATAATAATTATCATGCTAGCATTCAGATGGCTTCATTTTAAGCGTTGATGACGTAGGTGAAGATCACCTATAGGATAGTGTAAGGTTAGTGATGTGTCTTTAATTAGGACAGACTCCGTTCTTGAAGCTATGGTAAAGTTTTAGTTGATTCATGAGAGATTGAAAACTGCTCAGAGCCATTAAATATCATATATTGATGTAAGAAGGAGAGAGCTAATGTTTGAAGTGGGCAACTGGGTATTCTTGAAAGTGTCACCTATGAAGGAAATAATAAGATTTAGAAATAAAGGGAGCTGAGTCCCTGATTTATTGCTCTGTATGAGATAACAAAGAGTGAAGGAGAGGTTTCTTATGAATTGACTCTTCTATCAAAGTTAGTTGTGGCTCACCTAGTGTTTCATGTTTCGATGATCAAGAAGTGTGTTGGAAATCCATCCTTAGTTGTTCCCCTAAAGAATATTTGGGTCATGGATAACTTGTCGTATGAGGAGATTCCTATGGACATACTTAACAGACAAGAATGAAGGCTAAGGAATAAAGAGGTAGCATCAGTAAAGGTTCTCTGGAGAAACCAATTAGCTGAAGGGGCCACTTGGGAAGCTGAAGCAAACATGATGACCAATTATTGTTATCTATTTTCTCCTAACTCAGTTTCTACCAAAGGTAAATAGTTTTTTTCAGTTAAAACTCTTATTTAAGACTGTCTAAGCATTCTTAAATCATATCTTATGTTATGAGAAATTGATTCCTTATAGTAGTAGTAAGCTTTATTGTGAATTCAGTGTGGAGATATTGATTCTTTTCCGAAATCAAAATCCTAGGTGAACTACATTGGAGGATGAATGTTGCCTAAGGGGATATATTGTAATACCCTATGTTTGAAATCCATTTTCCATCATACAACTCAATCTCTTAAGTCATAAATACTTTATACAAGTCATATACAGTGAGTCGAACCAAGTCAGTGTGAGGTGATATGAGTTTTGTTCACTTAGTAACCTTAAACCATCCTGATGGATTAGGCTACTAATTTATCAGATTAGCTATGCTGCGAAGTTCCTCCACAGGGCATATTATCCAGTACCAGTGGCGATCTGTGCTAGAATCAATTCTATTCTTTACCATTCCATCAGGAGCAGGAGAGTTCACCAACCATTATCACTGGTATCATTCATGCCTTCCACCTTAATGTATATATGTTGTTAGTCTTAGGATCAAATCTCTCTTTTGTAACTCCATTAGTTACTATATATTTTGGAGTAGGTCCTGAAAATCTCTTCAAGCCCTCCTTAGTTTCTACCCAAGTGGTGATTCAGTTATTGATAGATGAATCTACAGGGATTTTCCTATTATCATCCTCCATAAGATCATACTAGAGGACCTAATAGAGTTAGAGATGGTAGATTTTGATGTTATTGTGGGCATGGATTGGCTCCATTCATGCTATGCATCTATAGATTGTTGCACCCATGTGGTGAATGTTTAGTTTCCTAGTGAGGTAGTTTTTAAGTGGGGGAGGGGGGGGGGGTATTTCTGTGTCTCCCAAAGGTCATTTCATCTCTTATCTTAAGGCCCAAAATTTAATATCAAAAGGGTGTATCTACCACTTAATTCAAGCCAAATATACCAAGTTTGAATCCCTAATAGTTCAATCTGTCGATGTAGTAAATGAGTTTCCTGAGGTCTTCATCGAAGATCTGCCAGGGGTACCTCCAGATAGAGAATTACATTTTGGTATTGATATTCTTCCTTATACTCATCCCATTTCTATACCTCCATATCGTATGACTCTGGACAAACTTAAAGAGTTAAAAAGCAGCTTAAGGACCTCTTAGATAAAGGTTTCATCATCCCTAATTTTTCTCCATGGGATTCTCCAGTCCATTTCATACTCAAGAAAGATGGCACTTTTAGAATGTGTATAATTATAGACATCTAAATAAGGTCACCATAAAGAACAAGTATCCCATTCCTAGAATCAACAATTTATTCGATCAGCTTCAGGGTGCCCTGCGGTTCTCCAGGATTAACCTTAGATCTAGATACCATCAGTTGAAAGTCAGGGACCAAGACATTCCAAAATCAGCTTTCTAGATAAGGTACAACCATTTTGAGTTTGTGGTTATGTCGTTTGGACAGAAAAATAATCCTGCAGCCTTTATGGATTATATAAACAAGGTCTTCAAGCAGCATTTAGATATGTTCACCATTGTCTTTATAGATGACATACTGGTGTATTTTATAAGTGAGGAGTAATATGCAGTTCATTTCAGAATAGTACTGTAGTCCCTTAAGGACCGTCAATTCTATACGAAGTTTGGTAAATATGAATTTTGGTTGGAATATTTTACATTCTTGGGGCATGTTATTTTTGAGGTTGGTATCCATGTAGATCTACATATGACTAATGCAGTGAAGCACTGGTCTAGGCCCATTACTCCATCCGATATTAGTAGCTTTTGGGCTTGGCTGGGTATTATAGGAGGTTTGTTGAAGGCTTCTTTCTATAGCTGTTCCATTGACTAAGCTAACAAAAAAAATGAAGTTTATATGGTCAGATAAGTTAGAAAAGTTTGTAAGAGTTGAAGGATATATTAACTTTGGCCTAGTGTTAGCTCTGCCAGAAGGGTTAAGTCGATTTATAGTGTATTTTTATGCTTCTAGAGTTGGGTTAGGTTATGTATTGATGCAAAATAGGAGAGTTATATATTCCTCTAGGCAACTTAAGGATCACAAAAAGAATTACCCAATTCATGATTTGGAGTTAGATGTTGCAGTTTTTGCTTTGAAAATTTGGAGGCACTACCTTTATGGTATGTATGTTGATGTTTTTACTTACCATAAGAGTCTTTCGTAAATATTTTCTCAAAGGGAGCTAAATATTTGCTAGAGGAGGTGGTTGGAGTTGTTAAAAGACTATGACATGAATGTGCTATATCATCCAGGTAAGGCTAATGTGGTGTCAAACGCACTAAGTAGGTTTTCTTTGGGTAGTGTGTTTCATGTGAAAAAGGAAGAATGAGAGTTGGCTAAAGAAGTACATAGGTTGGCCCATTTTGGAGTATGTTTTCTCAACACTGACGATGGGGGAGTAATACATTAGAATGGTTTAGAATCATCTTTTGTAGTGGAAGTGAAGGAGAAATAGTGCTATGATCCCATACTTAGCCAAGTATTGGAAGCACTACAGCAATAGAAGGTCAAGGCTTTCTCCGAAGGTGAAGATGGTGTACTTTACAATCAAGGTAGACTTTGAGTTCAAAATGTAGATGGGTTGAGGGAAAGGATACTAGCT